>NW_007256184.1:0-42258 GCF_000164805.1 Carlito syrichta | reverse complement strand
ACCCCGCGGGCTCAGGCAATCCACTCATCTCAGCCTCCCAAAGGCGCAGGATTACAGGCTGAGCCACCGAGCCTATGGAATATTTTTTCATTGTTTGTATCATCTTTGACTTCTTTTAAAAGTGTTTTATAGTTTTTGTTGTAAAGGTTTTTCATTTCTCTGGTTAGGAAGATGCTGAGGTATTTCATTTGTGTGTGTGTGTGTGTGTGTGTGTGTGTGTGTGTTGTGTGTGTGTGTGTGTGTGTGTTTGGCTGTTGTGAATGAGATTGGGCTTTTTATTTTTTTTTCTGTCTTGTCTGTTGTTGGTGTATACAAATGTGATTGTTTTTTAAATGTTTATTTTGTACCCTGAGACTTTGCCAAAGTCCTTTATCAGTGCAAGGAGGTTTTTGACAGATTGTCTTGGGTTTTTGAGATATAGATTCATATTATCAGCAAAAATTGAAAACTTAACTTCTTCTTTTCCTATTTGGATACCCCTGATTTCCTTCTCTTGTCTGATTACTCTAGCTAGGACTTCCAACACTATGTTGAACAGAAGGATTGAGAGTGGGCAGCCCTGTTTTGTTCTGGTTTACAGGGGAAATGTTTCCAATTTCTGTCCATTTAGTAATATGTTGGCTGTGGGTTTATCATAGAAGTATGCTCCCTCTATGCCTAGGTGTTCAAGGGTTTTTATCAAGAAGCAATGCTGGATTTTATCAAAAGCTTTTTCCACATCTAATGATATAATCATATGGTTCTTGTTTTTACATCTGTTGAGGTATTTAATTATATTTATGGAATTGTGAATGTTGAACCAGCCCTGCATCCCAGGGATAAAAGCTGCTTGGTCATGTTGGATAATTTTTGAGATATATTGTTGGATCTGATTTGCTAGAATCTTGTTGAGTATTTTTGCATCTATTTTCATCAAAGATATTGGCCTGTAGTTCTCTTTCTTAGTTGGATCTTTACCCAGTTTGGATATCAATGTGATGCTAGCTTGATAAAATGATTTGGGGAGCATCTGTCTTTCTTGATTGCCAGGAATAATTTCCATAGGGTTGTATTAGCTCTTTCTTGTATGTTTTGTAGAATTCCACTGGAAATTCATCTGGTCCAGGGCTTTTTTGTAGGTAGTTTTCTTATAACAGAGTCAATTTCCAGGGTTGTTGGTGGTCTATTTAGGGTCTCAATTTCTTCTTGTTTTAAACTTGGGTGGTTGTGTGATGTCAGAAAGTCCTCCATTTCATTTAGAGTATCAAGTTTGTATCCATACAGGTGTGAATAGCAATCTCTGATAATTGTTTATATTTCTTCAGAGTCAGTTATGACTTGATCTTTTGTGTTTCTGATTGCGTTTATTTGGGCTTTTTCTCTCTTTTTCTTGGTCATTCTGACTAGGGGTCCATCAACCTTGTTTATACTTTCAAAGACTCAGCTTTTTGTTTCGTTGATTTTTTTCTATAATATTTGCTTCATCTATGTCCTGTATTTGGTCTTTTCCTTTGGTGATCTGGATTCTCCTGCTGAAGTTAGGATTTTGGTGGTCTTGCCTTTCCAGTTCCTTAAGTGATTTGTTAGGCTGACAACTTGTTCTCTATTTTCCTGATGTTTGCTCATAGAGATATAAATTCTCCTCTCGGTACTGATTTCATAGTATCCCAGTGGTTTTGGTAATATGTTTCTTCATTTTCATTTGTTTCTAGGGAATCTTTCAATTTCTGTTTTGTTTTCTGTGTTGACCCAGGAGCTGTTCAGCATCTTGCAGCTCAGTGTCCAAGTCTTTGTGGGTTTGGGGGGTATTCTGTTGGTGTTGCTATATATCTTTATTCCATGGAGATCTGAGAAGGTGCATAGCAGTATTTCAATCTTGTGAAATTTGTTTATGCTTAATTTATGGCCAATGATGTGGCCCATCTTTGGACAAATTCCATGTGGTGATGAGTAGAATGTATATTCTGTGGTTGTTGGGTGGCATGTTCTGTGGGTATCTACTAAGTCCATTTGGTTAAGCGTTAAGTTGAGGTTTTGGATCTCTGTTGATTTTTGCCTTGATGATCTATCTAGGGTTGTCAGTGGGGTATTTAAGTCTCTAGCTATGATAGTGTTAGAGTCAATATCATTTTATAGTTTACTTAGTAGTTGCTTTATTGCTTTATAAAAACTGGTGCTCCTTTGTTGGTGCATATATTTTTAGGATAGATATTTTTTGTTGATGGGTCAAAACTTTTATCATTACGTAGTGTCTTTCCTTATCATCTAAAAATTTTTATAGCTTAAAGGTTGTTTTGTCTGATATTAAGATCATGACTCCTACCTTCTTTTGTGATCCATTTGCCTGAAAACTCATTTTCCATTCTCTAACTTTGAGTCTATGGGTACCCTTTGTGGTGAGATGAGTTTCCTGTAGACAGCAAATTACTAGGTCATGTGTTTTTAACGAGTTTGCCTTCTGTGCCTTTTCAGTGGTGCATTTAGTCCATTCACATTTAGGCTGATTATTTAAAACTGACGGTTTGTCCCTGCCATAATGCTCCCATAAGGCTATTTTGTTTTCATTTAGCTTTCATGTTCAGATATTTGTGTGTGTTCATTTTTGCAGGTATGCTGTATGTTCTGCTGCTTCTGAGTTTGTGAACTTGCAAAGTACATGATCTTTCTTTTGCTTCTTTTTTCTTCTGTGCACAGCATCTTTTTAAGCATCTCCTGTAAAGCTGTCTCAAAGCAGCATATTCTCTTAGGGATTGGATGTCTGAGGATTTTAATTCTCCCTCACTGATAAAGCTGAGCTTGACTGGTTAGGAAAGTCTTGGTTGAAATTGTTTATCTCTGAGAACATTAAAGATTAGGGTCCAATTCCTTCTGGCCTATGGTGTTTCTGCAGATAGGTCTGCAGCAATTCTGATTAGTCTTCCTCAGTAGTTAGTCTGGCCTTTTTACCTTGCTGCCTTATGATTTTTTAGTTTACCCCTACTTTGTGTAGGCCAATTATTATGTGTCTAGGGATTGGTCTTCTCATAAGATATCTTGCAGGTGTTCTCTGAATCTCTTGTGCTTATTAGGTTGGATCCATATTTTGGTCTTCTACTCCTGAGATTCTTTCTTCTGCTTGGTCAATTCTGCTTTCCATGCTTGTCAGTTTGTTATTTATTTCTTGAATGGAATTCTTTATTTCTGTTATTTCTAAGTATGCTTTCTTGAGTTTGTCTAACTCCTTGCAATTCCATTTAGTTTTAGCCCTTGCATTTCTTGATGTTTATTCATTCGATCCAATGATTCTCTGATCTCTGTAAGTACCTTCTGGGTACTGTCATTCTAGAAGATAGCCATTGTTTGTGCCTCAGTTGCTTTCTTTCTAGCACTGACTCTTTGCTGGGGCTCTGATTATCAGCAGCTCTTCATTGGTTTTTCTTCATCTGTAGCAGTTCTCCCATCTTTCTCTTTAATTCTGTTGCTCAGTGGAAAATGGAGAAGCAGTCACTTCTGATATTTGCTCTACCTTTTGTCCCTCCTTGAGGCTCTGGATTTGTTCAATCATGAAGTAGGGCTGGGGATGGGGCATTGTGCTGTCTCTTTACAATTTTGAGCACTTACTAGGGAATGAGGGGGACTGCAAAGATTCAGAACGTAATGGCAGGACACAATGTTTGCTATCTGGCGAATGGGTCAGCTGGGATTCACTCTCCTTCTTTGCACAATATGACCTTACAGTGGGTATGCTTGCATAGCTCCTGAGTCCAAGACAGGGTACAACAGGGAAAAGAGAGAGGAGAGGGAGGGGGAAAGGGGAAAGGATGAAAAAGGAAAAGTAGAAAGAAAAGTAGAAAAAAAGAAAGAAAGAACACACACAAAAAATAAAGAACACAGAAAAAGAAATACAAGAAGGAAAGAAAAGAGAAAACCAACCAATAAACACAGCAACCAAATGAGATAATAAAACAAACAAACCAATACTGCCACCCGCCTTCTCCTCAGTCAGTTCTGCTGTCTGCATATATCTCCCAGCAGCTGGTTCTGGGTGGAGGATCGTCAGGGGCTCTGCATCTGCCGTTACCTGCCAGGACTTGTGCACTAGAGGCAATGTTCTGTGAGGTCACAAAGAGCAAACCCAACATAACACAGAGATCAGCATCTGGTCTCAAGATGCAGTTCTGCTGTTTTGCAGAGGCCACCCTGAAGCACTTCTCTGCCCAGGAGTTAGAGAATCTGCTCAGTTTCTATGCCAAGAGCTATTGCTCCCTTCCCAGCAGTTATAAGTCCAGGGTCAAGGTGAGCTCTCCCTTCTTCCTTGGGAGTCTGCCTCAGGCTCCCTTCCTGTGCTCCCTCTGTGGTCCTTACTGTCAGTGCTCAGCTCACTCCAGCAGATTTTCCCTGGAGTGCCCAAATTGTCTGTGCTAGGTCTCCCATTCCAACTGCATGCATCTGTGTTTGGTCCAGTGTAGGGATGGAATGTCTGTCTCTCTGGTATCATGCACTTGGAATATCCTCTTTTGGTAAATGATGGTTGATTTCAGAGGGTTGTAGAGATCACCCTTTGGTCTCAGAATGCAGGCTGCTCAGCATGCAGACAGTTCAGAATTGGACAAGATAAAGCAGGTCTCTGTCCAGTCCCAGGACAGAGAAAATGGTGGCAGTCTATGTTTTTTTCCTCTGATGGGGCTCACCTCCAGATTTCCTCCCTGTGCTTTCTCCATGGTCCCTGCTGCCCATGTCTGGCCTGTTACCACAGGTGGTGGTGTGGGGCAGGTGTCAGCTGATCTCTCTGTCTTTTCCAGAGAGATGCCCCAGGGATGGTGGATCTTTCTGTGCACAGTGGGTGCTGAATTCAGAACAGCAGCAAATTGTAGCTGTTTCTGCAGGGGATCTGAAGCACTTGATCCCATGTCTCCCCTCAGTTGGACATATGCTGACCCACTTGCACACACGAACAGAAGTAGATTCATTTTTTTGTGCATTCACCCATGGAGAGACTCTAACACTCTGACCGTATCTGATGCCATCTTGCCCCCCTCTTTCAAATAAACTCTTTAAAATTTTAGTGTGCCTCCATTTATCTTTTAATGACCAGCAAGAAGAATTTATAAAGAATCAGGCTCCACAAGGCAGCAACACTCTTCAACATACACAAAACAGCAGCAACAGGGCCCTTGTCAGGCCAAAGCACCATGAACTTTGTGACATTCCAGAAATTAGAAGCAACACAGAATGTTAGTGATGCTGTGGAGTCCCCTAAAAGCAGTTCCACAGGTAGAATTTCATTGGATTCTAATAGGTTTCTGAAAAATAATTACTTCCAGTTAATACAGAGAAAAAAACCTCAGGTTCAGGGGCTTACATAAATAGGTAGGTAGATACCATTCATTCAGTATTCCCTACAGGACTGGCATTATGCTGTGTCCATTTTCACGAATAATCTTTAATCTTCACAATAGACCTATGGCATCCACCTTAATGAGAAAAAACTTGGAGATCTGGAGAAGCTGTGATATGCTCAAGGTCATTAAGCCAGTGGTGGCTGGATTGGGTCCCACACTCAGGTCTTCTAACATCAAGTCCAGAACTGTGTTTCCAACCCACCAAAGACCAAGACTTAATCCCCAAGCATCCTGGAGGTATCCCCCACCCAGATAGTAACTAACATAAGTATATATCCTTTATAGATTTGTGAGACCTCCCCCCAAATAGACAAGGTGACACAATATGTTGTGTTCCAAAGAAGAAAACTATGCATCTGAGTGTTAATTTGGGAAAGTCTATTCCCAGTAAATTAGTGTTTAGGCCTGGACATCAAGGAGTTTCAAGGATGGACAATACATGGAAATATGTAGAGTGGGGAGGTCAGACTTTCCACGAAGTTGAATTTTTTCTTGGATATTTGGGTCCTATTTATGCTAAGTTCTATTTTACAAAGACTTCTAAAGTTGATTTTTTAATCTCTCCAAATAATCTATAGGTAGAGCATGCAGCAGCAACTGCCTTATAAACTACAGAGGAAGTGCAAAATGATAGCTATAATACCACCATTTTATTCAGCATAATAGGAAATAAAATGGAGTGGGTGATTGGAGCAGATACAACACAGAGTATGTGCCAAGCATTACTTACACTCTTCAAATGATCACAATTACATGCATCTCTTCATGTCTAGGGGCAAAATAACCTATGAAAGAAAAGCTGCAGTGAAGTCAGGGGAACAGGTGGTTTATAGGAGGGAAATGGTATTCACCATACTCTACATTTTAAAGACACAGACCCACTAGACCAAGGGACATCTGGGCATTAGCTCCAGTGCACCTCAGAATCCCTGGAGGATGATACAGTTGATCACATGTCAGTCATGGAATGAGAGACTGGTTCAGATCTCTGTCCTGGACAGCAGAGCCTGCTGTACACAGGGTGGTTAATGCACCAATACTAGAGATACTGGTGGAAGCACCCATGGGGCATCAGACTTCTTTGCTCTTTAGACTGAGACTGCGGATCACTTACCTAAGTAATATGTCTTTTTGGAAGATGCATGATTTGCTCTGGGTATAGCTAGTGTGAAGGTGTGGATTTCCCCAACCCACCTGATGCCTCCCATTTCTCAGGTAGAAATCACAGTCTCTGCCTAAAATTGCCTGAAGGCCCTGTCTCCATGCATTCTCCGTGAAGGGCTCACCAATGTGCTCTGGTTGAGGAAAGACTCTGTATGAGGAAAAATGTTATACTGCATTCATGATTTCACCCGGGGAGTTTCTAAACTCCCAGGGATCCTAAAGGGCAGACAATTAGGTCACAGAGGACAGTGACTCAAGGCCAACATCATGCAAGTAGCAGATCTTCCCTGCCCTGTAGCTCTGAACTCTGCACCTGTTCCCAGTAGTCTCACCTCTTGTAAGCTATACCTGGAGCCTTAAATCATGGGATATCTCAGGCTTCCTAGATAAGTATCAACAGAGCATGCCAGAGAGTACATCATTTCTCTAATCCAAACCTATCAGGGGAGACTTTCACGATCTTCTGCTGAGGAAATAGGTTCAAGGGGAGGAAACCAGTCATCAACCAACTTTGGGCCCTTCAGAAGCCATCTACCACCTTGAGTACCCATGTGTATCCAACCAAGCACAATATGCAAGAGGCTCCACTTTCAAAAGTCTCTGTGATTCCATTTGTTTGAGATGCATTCCCCAGTCTAACCTCCTCCTGGAGATTCACAGTGCATACAAGCATTGTAAAGCTCTGAGAAGTCGCAAGGTACATAAATCCACTCCTTTTGCAAACCTCTTTTGGCTTAAGCATTCCCTCACTTATTTTACAGAGGACAATGAGATCATTCATTTAGAGAATAGGGTACATTTCTGTGCTTGTAGAAGGGTCAAATAAAAGGCAGTTCTTGCCCCCAACCTAGGCCTTTGAGTTGCATACTTTGGACTTCCTATGTGTCTAAGGTCAAGTTCAAATATTTTTGTATTTCAAAAAATTGACTCAAAAAGTGAAATAGGGCCGTGGGGATTGGAGGCCTTAAGGAAAAGAAATTTCCCAAATAGAAAAAGTCCTGCAGGCCTTAAGGAAAAGAAATTTCCCAAATAGAAAAAGTCCTGTGGCTTGAAGTTTATGTCCTGAGAAGGAATAGGGTCTCAGTGAGGGGACGGTGGACATCCAGGGATGGGCCTTGTGCTTCTGCAGTTAAGCTCCTGGCAAGAATCAAATGGGAAAGTCTGGCTAGAAAGGCAGAAGCTATCTTCACCATCACTATTACAAGGGGACACACTGTCTTGGAAACTAATCATAGTGGTGGAATTTAGTGTGTACCCACTGTAGATAGTCCTCTTCAAGTGGCTCCAATATGTGTAAGTTCTCTGCAACTTCCCCCATAGTGAATGGGGAGGAGTGCAATGCCCCTTAATTAATTGTGCTTAAATTTCCTACCTCACAGGGTTATGGTTCATGGGGGGTCAGTATCAAATTTGTTGAAACAGAGTAATAAGCCTTGCCATACACACAAGTCTCATAATGATTGCAGATTCAAACTGCACTCCAGCAAGAACACTTACAGACACTCGGTGGAATTTTTTCCTGCAAATTACTTATTAGGAAATGATCTTGAGGGTTGACTTTGTAATTTTCCCAAGTTCTTTACCTTCTTTCCTTCTAACTATAAATAAATTGGTGGGAGACGTTGTTCTAGTAACAAAATAAATATGACCTCAAATAGAGATACTAAGTTGTCAAACATCTGAATAAAATGTAAAAATGTATTTGACTCCCTTCGTACCACATGTTTAGATACCTAGATATTTGTCTTCATACACAGATAGCCGGATTTTCTCTCATTAATTTCTTCACTGTCTTGACTGAAATAAAATTTTTCAATCCACTCATGTTAGTGTTAGTGTTAGTGCATGAACTGAATTTTATTTAATGTCCTAGAAAAATGTCTATGATATATTGATAAGCAAAATGCAAGTCACCAAACACAATGCTCCACATATATAGTCAAATCTCATTATTTATGGTAGTTATGCTCTATGGAGTAACTGTAAACACTGAATTAGCAAATACTGAACCATTGTTCCTAAGGGAAATAAAGAGTTAGGTGACTATGAACCTCTGATCACAACATTTTGCCAACTGATGAGTACATAGCCTTGTTATATATATATTTCTGCTTATTTAACATATATTATTGATTCATTAGCAATAAACTCACATCCAACAACATTATAACTAACGCTTGAAGGAAATGTGTGCAACACACGTGTTTTCTCTGTAGGGCATGGCACTATGCTTCGGCACTATACTTGGGGGCATTTCAAACAGCAAAAACACAAACATTTGAAAGATGTGGCACTAAATAGATTGTGAAAAGGGCACTCGTTTACAGTATGAGACCTACAACAAGGCAGAGCATTGCCTTGTTCAACCTCTGCCTGAAATGTGCCCCTTGGACTACTCATACATAATGTCACTCTGCACATGTCTGCAAGTGGCAGCAACAATGTCACAAATATGGATTTGGGGGTTACAAATAAATTTTAACAAGTAAGTGGATTTGCAAATACAGAATCCACAAGTAATGAGACTCAGCAGTATTATTTTTATAATAAAGAAGTATTAAACTTAAAAAAAAATCTTAGCTAAGCCCATGTAGAATGAGAAGAGTAGTGACTGTAGTATTCTGCAGTGTACTAAGCATTCAGTGTATTCTGGGAAGCGTGATCAAAAGTTTCCTCTCTCAAATAGGCACGATGGCTCATGTTGCATAATGAATACAGATAATGAATACAGCTGAATTTTTCTTTCTGATTCTACTCCTCCCTATTAACACCACAGATAATTTTTAAATGTATCCCCATCTCCTTTACCATAAATTTCTGAATATAAGGATATCCCCCAATTTTAAAATTGTACTATAAACATTTCTCAAAAGAAGATATATGGGCAGCCAACAGATACATGAAAAAATGCTCAGTCTCATTCATCATCAGAGAAATGCAAATCAAAACCACATTGAGATACCACCTAACCCCAGTAAGAATGGCCATCATTAATAAAACAAAAAACAACAGATGCTGGCAAGGATGTGGAGAAAAAGGAGCACTTCTACACTGCTGGTGAAATTGCAAACTAGTGCAACTTCTTTGGAAGATAGTGTGGCAATTTCTGAAAGAATTAGAAATTGATCTTCCATATGACCCAGCCATTCACCTACTGGGAATATATCCAGAGGAACTCAAATCATTCTATAAAAAGATACCTGGACATGTATATTTGTTGCAGCTCTATTCAAATAGCAAAAAACATGGAACCTAACCATGTTGCCCATCAAAGCTGGACTGGATTTTTAAAATGTGGTACATATACACAATGGAATATTATGCAGCCATAAAGAAGGACAAATATATGGACTTTGCAGCGACTTGGATGGATTTGGAGTTGATCATACTCAGTGATCTATCACAGAAACAAAGAACAGAGTACCATATGCTCTCACTCATAAGTAGACCTTGAACAACTATAACACTATAAGAAAGTGATTGGCAGTAGTGGAAAACTGTTAGGGGAGGGGGCATGGGATTGGCAGTTGAAGGAAACTGCTAGGGGAGGGAGGGGCATACCTCATTGACAAGGGTACCTGTATAATCAATGTTTATATACCTAACCCTGAACTGTACCCACATCCTTATAATAAAAAATTTTTATAATTGTACTATAACATATTTAAGTAATGCAAACAGCACGTGATATTTTAAGTCAAATAGTCAAGCAATTCAGTTGTACATAGATAATGTAAGTCTCATATGCCACAGAAAGAATAAACTGTTATTTTTTTTAAGATTTCTTTTTTTTTTTTTTGGCTCTCTAAAAATTTCATAATAAAATTTTATTCAAATTGCTCACATGCTTCAACATCTATTTCTCCAGCATCCCTGGAACCTGATTTTTAGCCATCACATGCCATTTTGCAGAGATGCCAATTTTCCTCTTTATATAAGTTGTTACATGCACTTTTATCACTTTTATCTATAAATAATATGATACCTCTACTTTTTTATCCCAAGCTGCAAGTATCCACTGGCACAACATCAGGATAGTACTTTTCTCCAATTCTTCTGTGGTGACCTGACAAAATACATCTTAATGTGTCCTTCAAAAGCTCATTTACAGTGAATGATACTTGAAAAAGTAAGATCTTCTTCCTAAGAATAATTACTATTCAGGCACTAATATTCTCTACTACTCTCTCTCTCCCTCTCTCTAATTCTTTCTGGTGACCTATATGGTTATCCTAAACTAGAATTGACTGAGATCAATTAAGAATAGTGTGTCTTCCTTAAACAATGCATATTGTTCGTAATAAAGTAATTATGAGCCTGTTCTATAAGAGAATTTGTAAGGATTTGAATATTGGACAACTCCATTTCTGAATGATAATTGGAGGGAGGGGAGGAGGGAACTGTTTCTCACATTGGGCACATAATATAATATAATGCTATCCCAAGAATCTTTAGCAAAACTTCTCTATGGGGCTGGTCTTCTTCTAGAAAATCTGACTCCTACTTCCCAACCTTGTTGAACCACACCTTTACTTGTATATTTGGTGGTCAGACAAAGCTAGCAGGGAATTAATAAACAGAACAATGGAAACGGTTTTTGCCATGTTTTGGGAGCATGTAGCCTAACTTGTCAACTGGTAAGGTACCTACTGATGACAAGTGATACTGACTGTACTCAAAGCAATTTGAAACATTCTTCAGAGTCTGAGGATTTAGTGCAAAATCTTAAGCACCTAGGGAGGCAAATAATCTGAGCAACAGGATTTGATGAAAACAACTTGTAACAAACTCTGAGGAAGTGAGGGTGATTTTCCATAAACTACTTCAGGAAGCAGTTTCTAAAAAGGGTGGCTGCATCCACACTTGTACAGTTCTCTCTCTTTACTCTATGAAAAATGTGTACCTGGATTCCCCTACCTGTCTGAATCCTCATCATGATGCTAAAGGTTATTCAGCTCTGGACACAAAACTTTTCCTTGCCCTCACTGGTCCTGGCCTGACACTTTCTCCATCCTGAAACCAATTTATCTCTCTGCGTTCTGTGAGTAGTAGTCCATACTCACCACCTCTGAATGCTCCTTGAAGGCAGGCCTTGCTTGCCTGTGTTTCTCCTACTCTTACTTACTTAGTGCCTGTGGCTTCACTGAGACCAAGCCAAGGGTTCTTGAAGAATTTTTTGTAAAAACACACACACTGGATGACATTCTCTTGCACCAACCCCTCCCTTCCACATGTGGAGCTATAAGCTCAGGGGACTAGATGGCTGGATGCCTCTCTGTTTTCAATTCTCTTTCCCTCCAGTCAGGGAGGCATAGCCCTGACAGTAAATCACTTCACAGATGAGCTTTAATCAAACTTTCAAACAGTGAATCATTCACATTTACCATGAGTTTATCCTATTATTGATAATGAATTATTGATGACACATGCTCAATAGATAGAGAGACACCAGTGTGCACAGATCACTTTATTTATATTGAGTGATCTTTATTGGTTACTTTATCATTTTCACACACTTTAGCCAAAATGGACATATATCACTAGCTGTAAGAAATGAACAAAATATCTTTAAAAATATATATGACAAGGCACAGATTAAAAGAAAATATTTGCAAAACATATATCTGATAAAGAACTCAGACATAAAACACGCAAAAAAACCTCTCAAAACTCAATAATAAGAAGCTAATCAAAATCCATTTTTAAATAGCCAAAAAAAATACTATGTGAATAGACTCTGTAAAGAAGACATGCACATTACAAATAAACATGTAAAAAGATGCTCAATATCGGCATGGAGAGATTACTGGCTCCAGGCTCTGCTTCGACACTACTGTGCCTGACTGGACATTGGCAGCAAGGGCTATAGAGGGAGCCCAGAGTCAGAGCCCCACTGGAGAAGATGAAAGAGGCACCCTGCCACCATCTTGAAAACGGGGCAGGAAAGTGCTCCAGCTTGCTCACCATGGAACAACAGACCTGATCTCTATGACTGGGAATCAACTACACAGGGGTTGATAATGACCCAGAGGGAATATCCTGAAAGCACAAACTCTGGAGGGACTTGAGGGATGCTGAGTCTCAGGTGCCCCACACCCTACCCTGATTCAGCCAAGACAAAGGGTGTGGCTAGAAAAGGATGAGGAACACCTCCAAGGAGATCACTGGTGAGTCTGGGCTGACCCAACCCTTTCCTCCCCAACAATGCTCTGACCATCAGACCCATACAACTGACTCTGACCATCAGACCCACACGACTGGGGCACAACTGAGAGGAATGAGCCCAGGTAGAACCCGGACATCAGCTGCAATAGGAAAACTCCACTCCAGGATAGGCCTGGCTGGGGAACCCACCACCAGTATCTGGGGAAGAGACAATCCCACTCACCCCTATCAGAAGAGATCTCCCTGACTATACAAGAGTGAGAGGGGAGGACTGCAGCCTCACCCACCCCCACTGCCACCTCCCCCTTCCTTGGTCTGGATATTGGGGAGAAAGTGGAGAAAGTGAATGAAGCCAAGCTCTGACAGAGACAGCAGAGCAGAAGTTGAGAAGAATAATTACAGAACCTCTCATAAGAGGAAAGAGTTTTTTGTTTTTCTAATTTTTAAATTTTTGTGTTTGTTTTCTAATTTTTCTATGTTTTTCCTTTGTGCATAAATGTGTATGTGAGAGTTCAATCTATATCCCCTCCTTTTTTTCTCTTTCTTCTTTTGTTTTTTGTTTTGTGTATATGAATGATTGAGTGTTCATCTTTCGTTGTTTTTTTTTTTTGTTTTTTTTGTTTTTTGGTTTGGTTTTGCTCTTTGGTTCTTCTCTTTTTTAAGCTTAATGTGTGTGTGAATATATGTGTGAGGGTTCAACCTGAATTCCAATATTTTTCTTTCTCTTCTTCTTCTCCTTTCATTTTGTGCTGGGTGTGTGTGTTTGGTTTTCCTGGGTTTTGTTGTTGTTGTTTGTTTGTTTTATTTTGCTTTGTTGATATTCCAGTTTGTGTGTGTGTGTGTGTGTGTGTGTTTGTTGTTGTTTGCTATTTGTTTGTTTGTTTTTGTGTTTTTGTGTTTTTTTGCTTTGGTTTCCGCTTTTGTTGTTCTGTGGGATTTTTTCTTTCATTTTTAAAAAATTTTTGCCCATCTTATTTCATCCTACTCTGTTCTTCTCAGTACTGTTACTGTATCTTGAATTCAGGGGTATACACATGTGCCCATTGCATCATCATATAGAGTGGTGGTAGAGAGTGGGAGTCAGGGAACCGATACCACAATCAGTGAACACTGTGATTTCCAAGTAGTTTCTGAATCCTAGCTCCCCATTCTCTACCTTATTCAACTCTCAAAACTACAAGAAACAGCAAAACTTCCACCTACAATCCTGTTTCAAAATAGAACAAATCCAGAGCCATGACCAGAGAAGAACAGAGGGCTGAACAAACATCAGAAGGGAAAGCCTCTCCCACTGCCACTGAATAACAGAACTAAAGAGAAAAGAGAGATCTGTCACAAATAAGGAAAAACCATCAGAAGATCACAGGTAATTTACAGTGTACAAAAAAAAAAAAATGCCTAAAAAATCAGACCTCAGAGCCCAAACAATGGAAGTCACCAGTGACTGGCTTCAGAATACAGCAGGGATTATGGAATGGATAGAAAGAGTGAATAAGACTCAAGAAAGACAAGATACAACACTGAAAGAACTTGTAACAGAGATTTTGGCCATAAAAATTTTCATTCAGTAAATAACAAGATGACAAGCATGGAAAGTAGTATTAATCAAGCAGCAGAAAGAATATCAGAACTGGAAGATCAGAACATGGAATTAACCCCATCTGTAAAAAACGTGAAAGAAAACTCAGAAGGAGAAATCAAAGCCTACAAGAGATATGCAGTTATATCAAGAGGCCAAACCTATGCCTGACTGGTATCACAGAAGAAGAAAGGGAAATGAAGAACACCTTGGAGCAAGTATCCCAGGAGGCTATCCTAGAAAACTTTCTCCATCTCAGTAGAGATGTGACTAGCCAAACATCTCTACAAGAGATACAGAGAACCCCTACAAGACATCAAATGAGAAGACCAACACCTAGACAAATAGTAATTCACCTACACAAAGGCACAAAAAGAAAAAATCCTAAAGGCAGCAAGACAGAAAGGTCAGACTACCTACCGGGGAAAACCAAACAGAATAGCAGCAGATATAACAGCAGAAACACTATAGCAGCAGATATAGCAGCAGAAACACTATAAACTAAAAGGGACTGGAGTTCAATATTAAAAGTCCTCAAAGATAAACAGTTTCAACCAAGAATTTCCTATTCAGCCAAGCTCAGCTTCATCAACAATGGAGAATGAAAATTCTTCTCAGTTATCCAATTCCTAAGAGATTATGCAAGCTTCCAGACAAACTCTACAGGAGATACTTAGAAAGGTATTAAGCACAGAATAGAAAAAAAAAAAAAGAATGACCACACACTTCCCAAGAGAACAGCAGAACACAGAATCGACAGAGAATACATCACAACAGCAAACTTAAAAACACACAGCAAACTTAAAAACACACAGCTACATCAACCCAAAAGCTAAAAGAACACAAAGAAAGAAAGAAAAAACTTTATAAGCACCTCATGACAGGGATAAATGATCACATTTCAATAATCAGCCTGAATGTGAATGAACTAAATGCACCACTGAAAAGACGTAGAATGGCAAACTGGATTAAAAACCATGACTCAATTATTTTCTGCATGCAGGAAACTCATCTCATCACAAGGTACACACACAGACTCAGAGTTAGAGGATGGAAAAAGAGTTTCCAGGCAAATGGATCACAAAAGAAGGCAGGAGTCACAATCCTAATATCAGACAAAACAACCTTAAGCTATTGAAAATTTAAAAAGAAACAAAAGGACACTATATATACTGCTAAAAGTTTCAATCCATCAACAAGAAATATCCAACCTAAACATATATGCACCCGACACAGGATCACCAGGATTTATAAAGGAACTATTAAGTAAACTAAAAAAAGATATTGACTCTAACACTATTACAGCTGGGGACTTAATACCTCACTAAAATCCCAGATAGATCATCAAGGCAAAAACATCAACAAAGAGATCCAGAACCTCAACTTGACACTTGACCAAACAGACTTAATAGATACCTACAGAATATTCTATCCAACAACTACATTCTACTCACATCCACATGGAAAGTACTCCAAGATTGATCACATCTTCAGCCATAAAACAAGTATAAACAAATTCCGTAAGATTGAAATATTGCCATGCACCTTCTCAGCCCACAGTGAAATAAAATAAATAGCAACACCAACAAAGTTCCCCCAAAACCCACAAAGACATGGACACTAAACAGCATGATGCTAAGCAACTCCTGGGTCAACAAGAAAATCAAAACAGAGATTAAAAGATGCCTGGAAACAAATGAAAATGAAGAAATCTCTAACCAAAACCTCTGGGATGCCATGAAATTAGTTCTAAGAGGAGAATTTATATCTCTACAAACACACATCAAGAAATGGAAAGAACACAAGTTAACAGCCTAACAAATCACCTAAGGGAGCTGGAAAGACAACACCAACAAAACCCACTTCAGCAGAAGAATCCAGATCACCAAACGAAAAACCCAAATACGAGATATAGAAGACAAAAATATCATAGAAAAAAATCAACAAAACAAAAAACTGATTCTTTGAGAGAATTAACAAGATCAATGGACCCTTAGCCAAAATGACCAAGAAAAAGAGAGAAAAAGCCCAAATGAATACAATGAGAAATACAAAAGATCAAATCACAACTGACCTAAAGAAATACAAAAGATTATCAGAGATTACTAGACACAACTGTATGGGAACAAACTTGATAGCCTAAATGAAATGGAGGACTTCTAACATCACACAACCTCCCCAGGTTGAAACAAGAAGACATTGAGACACTCAACAGGACAATAACAACCCAGGAAATTGACTCCATCATTTAAAACACTACCCACAAAAAAAGAAAGAAAAAAAAAAAATCCCTGGACTGTACAGCTTTCCAGCAGAATTCTACAAACGTACGAGGAAGAGTTGATACCAACCCTATTGTAAGTATTCCAGGCAATTGAGAAAGAGGGAATTCTCCCCAAATCATTTTATGAACTAACATCACACTGATACCCAAACCAGGTAAAGATCCAACAAAAAAAGAGAACTCCAGGCCAATATCCCCAATGAACATAGATGAAAAAATTCTCAACAAGATTCTAGCAAATTGGATCCAACAACACATCTTAAAAATCATCCACCATGACCAAATAGTCTTCATCTCCAGGATGCAGGGCTGGTTCAACATCCGCAAGACCATAAATATAATTAAATACATCAACAAATGTAAAAGCAAGAACTACATGATTATATCATTGTATACAGAAAAAGTTTTTTTAGAAAATCCAGCAGCCCTTCTTAATAAAAACTATCAAACACCTAGGTATAGAAGGAGCATACCTTAAATAATAAGTATTATCTACAATAAATCCACAGTCAGCATATTGCTAAATGGACAGAAACTAGAAAACCAGAACAAGACAAGGCTGCCCACTCTCACCCCTCTTGTCCAACATTGTGTTGGAAGTCCTAGCTAGAGCAATTACACATGAGAAGGAAATCAGGGGTATCCAAATAGGAAAAGAAGAAGTCAAGTTATTCCTCTTTGATGACAATATGATTCTATACCTTGAAAATCCAAAAGAATCTGTCAAAAATCTGCTTATACTGATAAAGAACTCTGCCTAAATCTTGGGGCACAAAAATAAATGTGCAAAAGACGGTCGCACTCTTCTACACCAACAACAAGCAGGCAGAGAACCAAATAAAAAGCACAATCCCATTCACAACAGCCAAACACAAAAAAATGAAATACCTTGG
The DNA here is from genome assembly GCF_000164805.1 of Carlito syrichta. Taxonomy (NCBI): domain Eukaryota; kingdom Metazoa; phylum Chordata; class Mammalia; order Primates; family Tarsiidae; genus Carlito; species Carlito syrichta. Next base: position 24,813 of record NW_007256184.1, on the reverse strand, counting down.
CATCTTCCTAATTGGAGAAGTGAAAACTACAAAACAGTGCTCAAAGAAATCCTTAAGACACAGACAAATAGAAAAATATTCCATGCTCATGGATAGGAAGAATCAACAATGTTAAGATGCCCATCCTACCAAAGGCAATCTACAGATTCAATGCAATACCCATTAAATTACCAACATAATTCTTCTCAGACCTGGAAATGAGAATACAGAAATTCATATGGAAACATAAATGACCACGAATAGCCAAAACAATCCTTTGCAAATGAAACAAAGCAGGAGGTATCACACTTCCAGACTTCAAACTTTACTAAAGGCTACAGTAATTAAAACAGCCAGGTATTGGTACAAGAACAGGCATACAGACCAATGGAACAGGGTAGAGATTTCAGAAGCAAAATCTCAATTTCACAACCAATTCATCTTCGACAAAGCCTCCAACAACCACTGGGGAAAGGAGAACCCATTCAGTAAATGGTGCTGGGAAGACTGGCTGACTACATGCAGAAGATTGAAACAGGACCCTACATATCACCATACACAAAATCAACTCTAAATGGATCGAAGACCTATAACTAAAATCTCAAACTATAAAAACTTTAGAAAATGCAGGAGACACCCTTATGGAAATTGGAACTGGCAACCAATTCCTGATCAAAACCCCAAGTGCCCATGCCATTAGAGATAAGATAGGCAAATGGCAACTCATCAAACTGACAAGCTTCTGCAAAGCAAAAGAAACCATCAAGAGAGTAGGGAGACAGCCGACAGCATGGGAAAAAATATTTGCCAACTGTATATCTGACAAAAGCCTAACATCCAGGATCTATAAGCAACTCAAAAGTGCCAAAGGAAAAAAACCAAACAGCCCCATCAAAAAGAGGGCAAAAGACATGAATAGACACTTCTCAAAAGAAGAGATAGGGCCGCCAAGAGACACATGAAAAAGTGCTCAGCTTCACTAATTATCAGAGAAATGCAAATCAAAACCACACTGAGATACCAATTAACTCCAGTAAGAAAAGCCATCGTTAATAAAACTAATAACCACAGATGCTGGAGAGGATGTGGAGAAAAGGGAATGCTTCTACGCTGCTGGTGGGAATGCAAACTAGTGTAACATCTTTGGAAAACAGTGTGGTGATTTCTAAAAGAACTAGAAATTGACCTTCCATATGACCCAGTAATTCCCCTACTGGAACCCAGAGGAACACAAATCATTCTACAAAAGATACCTGCACACACATGTTTATTGCAGCACTGTTCACAATAGCAAAACACGGAACCAACCATGCTACCCATCGAACATATGGACTTTGCAGCAACTTTGACGGATTCTATCATACTCAGTGATTTATCACAGAAACAAAGGACAGTGTCCCATATGTTCTCCCTCGTAAGCGGACATTGAACAATTATTATAATAATATAAGATAGGGACTGGCAGCAGTGGGAAACTGCCGGGGCGAGGGTGGGATTGGCAATAGTGGGAAACTGCCAGGGGAGGGGGGCACACTCCATCAACAAGGGTACTTGCATAATGAATATTTGTATACCTAACCCTGAATTGTACCCCACATCTTTAATAAACAAATTTTTTTAAAAGATGCTCAATATCATGAGGGAAATAAAAATTAAAACCACAATGATATAAGACTAAACACTTACTAGAATGGCTTTTTTTTTTTTTTGAGTCAGTGTCTCACTCTGTCACCCAGGCTGGAGTGCAGTGGCATGCTCATGGCCACCGCAGCCTTGACCTGCTGCGATCAGGCGATGCTTCCACTTCAGCCGCCCAAGTAGCTGAAACTACAGGTGTGTGCCACAATGCCAGGCTAATTTTTCTTGATTTATTGTAGAGATGAGGGCTCACCAAGTTGCCCAGGCTGGTCTCGGACCCCTGGGCTCAGGCAATCCTCTCACCTTGGCCTCTCAAAGTGCTGGGATTATAGGCGTAAGCCACTGTGCCCAGTCATAATTGTTTTTCTTAATGACAATACTTAGAGCTAGTGAATATGTGAAACACCTGGAACTCTCCTAAGCAGCACTTTAGTCCTGATGGAGATGTAAAATGGTGCAGCTACTTTAGAAAACAGTTTTGTGGTTGCTTATAAAAGAAACCTCCACCTGCCATATGACCCAGCAATCCCTCTCCCAGGTATTTACTCTAGAGAAATGAAAACATACATCCACACAAAGATCTGTAAGCTAACATTCATAGACGTTCAATTCAGAGTTGCTGATAATTAGAAACAACCCAAATGTTCCTCAACTGGTGAATGAATAAACAAACCTTGGTGTATGCATGCAACAAAATGTTACTTAAAAAATACAGACAAGAACTAATGATTCTGAAACAACATAATGAACCTCAAAAGCATTATGCTAAGTGAAAGAAGCTAGATAGAAAAGGTGCCATACTTACTTTCAGAATCATTAGTTCGGGTGTGATGGCTCATGTCTGTAGTCCCAGCTACTTAGGGGGCTGAGGAAGGAGAATCCCCTGAGCCTAGGTCAAGGCTGTGGTATGCCATGATTATGCCACTGCAGTCCAGCCTGGGTGACAGAGAGGGACCTTCAACTCAAAAAAAAAAGAAACGAAAAGAAAAAGAAAAGGTGTCATATTGCCTGATGTCATTTATACAGCATTCTGGAAAAAAACAAAAATATAGAAACAGAAAAAAGATCAGTGGTTACCAAAGGCTGGGAAGAGGAAAAGGGATTAATTATAAAGGGGTAAAAAGGAAATTTTTTTTTAATTTTAATTTTTTTTTTTTTTGAGTTGAAGTCTCACTCTGTCGCCCAGACTGGAGTGCAGTGGCCACTCCCGACTACCGCAGCCTCGACCTGCTGGGCTCCGGCGATCCTTCCGCCTCAGCCTTCCAAGTAGCCGGAATTACAGACATGCGCTACCACACCCGGCTGATTTTTTGATTTATTGTAGAGATGAGGTCTTGCTGCCCAGGCGGGTCTCGAACCTGTGGGCTCAGGCAATCCACTCACCTCAGCCTCCCAAAGGTACAGGATTTTAAGGGGTACCATGATTATTACACAGTTGTATACATTTGTCAAAACACATAAAACTGAACAGCAAAAAAAAGAACATTTTACTGTATGTAAATTATTCCTCCATAAATCTAATATCTCAGGTTTACTGTGAGCAACATGGCTGGCTATCTAAACTCTGCTTTCTGAAGAAAGAAGAAAGGATAATGAAAAACTCAGACAACTCTGCCATAGACTCCTTGGGACTGTGCTGGGCCATCTCCCTTCAAAGATGCTGAAGTCTCTACAAATTCAGACAGGGTCCTGGTTCAACTATGTTGCCTATGGGGAAAAGTATTTAAATATCATTATCCACCCAAACGCTGAGTGACAATATTATCTTTCCCCACTGGGGAGAGATATTTCAAGTATAAATGTGATCTTAATTAGATGCTCTTCTTTCCAACCCAGTTATAAAGATGCTTTCACTGAAGTAAGAAGGAGATGGGAGAATTTGATTAAAGTCAGTCACTGGGAAAATAGCATTAGCATAGATGTAAAATCTAAAGAGGATATGACAGATACACTTCTATAACCTTGTCCACGGCATGGACAATTATGTTCTCAGTGGACATTTCTATTTTGACTTTTCAGTATATTCATAATATATTACAACAGTTCATTTGAATGACATTCAATTTTGAAATATGAGCTTGAAAAAACACACAACCCTTTTGAGACACCCTTCTAAGTTGCTTTGTCTTCAATAATTCTGAATTACTAGCGGTTCTTGGCTATTGGTTTCATTACTCTGACAGCTGAAATAACATGTTCATGGCTCGCGCCTGTCTTGACTGTGTGGGGTTAGGAAAAGAATCGGCAGGTTATGCACGGTATTGTCTAAATTAACTCGAGTTCTACATTTGTCTATAGGTCTACAAGATTTAATCGCTATGCTTGGTACCTGAGGAGGTGCCAGTCACAAGCTGAAGGTTCCACTTGGCCAGGTGCCATTATCATGAGAAGCCTGGTGGCACCCCTTGTGATGTAAAGAAATACAATAATTTAATCTTTTAAGATAGGTTGAATGAGTCCATTCTACCCTGAAAGAGATAAATTAGTATATAAAGTACAAAAAGTAATCCCTTTGATAAGCATGCTGTAGCTATCTCAACTAAAATCAGAGAGCAAATTTAACACTGATTATTAACATTTTTAAGTTTAACTCTGTGAAAAAAAAGAAAAAGGAGTTGGTGAGTTGCTGTGGTGAAGAAAATTGCAATGTCACAGCGATTTCAGAAATGCTTCCTCAGAATGCAACAGTCTTCCAGGAAACAGCAAAGGGAGGGGCTGTGCCAGTCAGACTAGAAACAGCAGCTGGCCAAGGGGCTTATAGTCTATTTCCTCTTAACCTCCACAAACAGAAAACCTCTTGGATGATCTGGGTTATATTTTTCTTTATTCCAGTTATAAGACAAAAGGCAAATTCCAATCAAGCATCACACAAGCTACCCTGAGCTCCTGAAATAGGTGAATTGTATCTAGAAGACAGTTCTCATAATGGTATTTATTTCACTTTTTTTTTTTTAATTGAGTTCAAGTCTCACTTTGTTGTCCAGGCTGGAGTGCATCACTCACTGCAGCCTCAACTTCCTGTGCTCAGGCAATCCTTCCGCCTCAGCCTCTCGAGTAGTAGCTGGGATTACAGGCATGCACCATGATGCCTGACTAATTTTTTAAATTTTTTGTAGAGACAAAGTCTAGCTATGTTGCCTAGGCTGGTCTTAAATTCCTGGGCTCAAGCGATTCCTCCCACTCGGCCTCCCAAAGTGCTTGGATTACAGGCATGAGCCACTACACCCAGCCAGAAGAGGAATTTTTAATGGAAAGGAAAAAAAAAAAGGACAAGGACAAAGAAAGGGAGAGGAAGCCACGGTGGATAAGATAGAGCAATAAAATTCTAGAATCTGGAAGGTGAATGGAGGGACATCCTGGCTAGCAGAACCCGGGGACCTCAGACAGAAATGAGCCATACAATTTGGGGAATAGGAGGCAGGAGCATAGCCGTTCTCCTCCTCTCCGACCTTTCCTGAGGGTCTAGGAACCAAAGACACCTAGTGTGGGTGGGTAAAATGGCCCACAAACCAGAGGTGTGAAACTGAGCCTGAAACAAAGAGGTTGTGAAACCCAGGATCCCACCCAACCCCACACAGTGACTGCCAGCCTCCGATGCCCACAGTGCCTAAGAGATCATTCTGGAACAACTAAAACAAAGAGGCCCTGAGACTCAGGGAAATGAACACAGCAAGGGTAAGGCAGAGAGATGGAAAAAAAGGGATCAAATGATGTTGTCCAGACACACTGCTGACCCCAGAGAGTCTCCCGCTGGTCCCACGCACCGGCCAGTGCACATGGGCAGCCAGACAATTCTCAAGCTAGATGAAGGATTCCCTCCTGCAGAAGGCTTTCACAGTATGTAACATTTTTTCCCTGATTTTGTTAATATTTATGAAAAGTGTCATCATGGGTCAGAAGCTACCTGGAAGACATGACTGTTTAGATTAGGTAATGTTTGATAGAGACAACAAAACAGACATAATGTGTGTCGGAGTTACGAAGCCTAATAAAATCAGTACCTCTGACTCGACCACCATCACTAATAGGGCCCCCCATGGGTCCTCCTTACTGTATCCCTCTGCCTCTGCCCCAGAGTGAACCACTACTCCTAGTTTTGTGCTTATCCTTCTTCTGCCTTTTAAAAAATTTTCCAGATATGCGTGTATTCCTACACGATATACCGCTTAGCTTTGCTTGGTTTCTGGTTTGATAAAAGTGGTGTCATCTGATTTTACGGACCCTGAAGTTCTGAGACTCATTGTCACTCAACCATCTCATGTTGGTGGCAGCTTTGGGTCACTAATCCCCACAGCTGTACTAATATAGCATCCCACTTAGCAAATATATTCAACTTTTATTTAGTCATTTCCCTAAGGATGGACATTTAGGTTATTCTCATTTCAGTTACTCTGAAGATTGCTAAAAACCTTCTCTTGTACATGGTTTTTTTTAGTACCCATGGCCAGGAGTTACTTCAAGTTTCATACAGAATCGGTGGGTCATAGGATTTGCTTATGTTCAAATTTGTAAGATAAAATTTTTCAAGGTGTCTATATCAGTTTGCACGCACACCAATCTTGTTTGTGTTCTTGTTGTTCTTTATGTTTTTGAATACTTTATCTTATCACATTTCTTAATTTTTATAAATGCAAGGTCTTTTCAAAAGCTTCTCATGATAGTATTCTCATTTTCTTGAAAATTAATATTTTTAATTAAAGGTAGTCAAGGAATTTTTAAGAAAGGTAGTCAAGAAAATAAACTCACCCTGTAAGACTGAGCTTATCATTTTAGACTTTTTGACTGCTTATGTTTCCACCTATGAAAAATTCCTATTTGTGTCTTCTCTTCATCTTTTCTGTTGGATTAACTGCTTGTATTGATTTGTAGTAGTCCTTTATATATGCTGGATACTAATCCTTTTCCAAGAATACATGTTACTATGACATCTGTGTGTTTTGAATTTTTCTTTTCTTTTTCATAATATCTTCTAAATCACATCTTAATAACTGAAAAGACAATCTATATTCAAGATAAGAAAGTCTCAGTATTACAAAGACATTTATTCTACCCAAATAAGTCTATAGATTCAGTTTATTCCAACTGGGTTTTTAAGGTGTCACCTTATAATTCATCTTCCTATTTGAAAGTCAATGATTATCTTGGGCAATTGAACATAAAATGGAATGAGCAGACTTTCCACTCCTGCAATAGCACGGACCACAGAGTCTCATGGATGTGGGTCTCAGTCCTGGTCCTGTGTTTACCAGCTCTGCACTTGAGCAAAGGACTTCTCACAGTGCCCATTTTCCTGTGTGTACTGGTAATAAGAATGCCAAAGTACAGCTTTTCTAAGGAAGTTAACATGTATAAAACCCTTCCTGGCTCAGTGGCACATAGTAGGCACTCAGTAACTGCAGACTGCCCTCATCTCTATGCTTCCTTCTCCTTCACTGGCCTTCCCAGAATCACAGGGCTATAAGCATTTCCACTCCTGCAATACCTACAGGCCCAGACCCTGCAAGAAAAGAGATGCTCCTACTGGCCCCACCCTCGGCTCAACGCCCTACAAGTCTTGTGAGCTGCACACACCCAAAGGGCATGGACACTTGGACATGGAGGAGTTGAACAGGCCAGCTGGGCTAGCAGGCCCGTGCCGTCCCACCCCAATTCACAGGCATAGGGATTGGTTTAATGATAGTCATAACAATACTAATAACTTTAGCAAGAATCAGTGAATAATAATAAGGTTACCTGTAAAAAAGTACTTAATAAAGTCAGAGTAGCCCTTAGTCACCTTTATTATCGTTATTTGTACATGCCAGTCGCTTTACATGGAATATCTCATTTAATACTCATAACTACCCTTTAAGATTAGTCCTATCATTTTTCACATTTCACAGCCCAAGACACAGAGGCTCAAAGAGGTCAAACAGACTCTTCATGCAGGGTCACACGGGTACCAAAGAGGCAGGATGAGAGGTCAGTGGTCTGCCACCCCCAAGGCTCCACCTCCAACTGTTGTCCCCTTTGATGGACCACTGCCATCTTCATGCTATCTAATGACCTATAGCCACCTTTTCTTCCATGTAGCAGACAGTTCAACCCATGGAACACTGCCAGCTGGCCTCTCCACCCTGACCCCCTGACCAAATCTCCACAAGACCTCTGTCCTGCAGGATTCTGTAGTCATGAAGCCTGTGTTTTCTATTAATATTTAGACCTGAGCCTTTCCCTGCAGAGTGGACACACTCCACAGCCTGTCCTTGGATCCCTCTTCAGAACATCTGGTAGGAACCCATCCCCTTTTCCCTTTTTTGTGCTGGGTGTCCTTTGCTCTTCTGTCTATCAGTTCAGCCCGCTAATCCACAGCCCTCATGACCTATCCAGGGTTTACACAGCCCATTCTCAACAGAGCCTTAGCGGAGCAGACTGCCAGGTGCAAACAAGACCAGCAGGTGGCCATCCTAGGAGATGGTATTGTGGTTCAGCACAGGGCATGTGTCCTACAGACTGAAGAAAAGAGAATAGTGATTACCCAAGGTAGGTATATATATATAAAGCACTCAGTACACCATTTTGCAGTGCATTTTCAGTGTAAAGTACACTGGTGCTTCTAGATATTTGCATCTCTACTCATTCTGTGCATTGACTTGTGATGCAACTTTAATTTCTGCAGTCATGCGAAGTCAGTGTTTACTAGTACACCTTGGTTGTACTAGTGCCTCACCTCTGTCATTCACTGTCACCTTCATTCACTCATTCCTCTTTCTGGCTTTTATATCTGTAAAATGAGTGATTAGTGATCACCAACAGCCTCTCCTAATTAAACATATCTCCTCATTAGCTGTCCAATTTTTCATCCAGTTTAATCAGTTAACAAATATTGATTGCATGATATTCCAGGGCCTGCCAAAAGTATAAATGGTCTTCATCTGTGTGCTAGAACATGATTAAAGTCTACTTTTCTATCATGTGGAATGGAAAATACAGAGACTGAGACACAGAGAATAACCCAAAGGCTTTGACAGTCTTTCTTCCCTTTGAATGGGATGCCAAGTCATATCTTGCCCTTCCCTAAACCCAGAGGCAGAGCATCCAAGAAGCTTTTGGGACTGAAACTTAAGGGCATCTCTCTTGGACATAGGCCCCCTTCCACAACCCAGGAAGGGACTCTAGCGCTGTGTGCACACGGTCACGTGTTGTTGTCCAGTTTTCAAAAGTAAGATGTTTTAACTGCAATCAGAAAAGGTGGAATCTCTTCCCATGATATCCCTTCCACCTGATGCTTTCTATAATATCAAGTGGCAGGGAAATGACCATGAGAATTTTATGGGTCCAGTTAAGGGCACATCAAATTGGAGATACACTTAGTTTGGCTTTAATAGAATAAGTGCATATGGTTTGTAGTGATTTCCTTGTAGAACTGGGTTATTGATGGCTGTCCTCATGTAGGAATGGCTTCCAGGGCTACTTCTACCACCCACCATGAGGCCTCACTCTGCTTTGTGTCCTGATAAGGCCATGTGCTAATGTCCCCAACACCAGGAGTGAAGAAGAAAAAATTATCTACAAAAGCTAGTCTGTGGAATATTCTTCCAAATCTCACAACTCATATATGATATATGAAATAAACTTGATAAAGGAATTCCAAAATTTGGCAACAGTTCTAAGCATTTACCTGACACTGCCAGTGATTTTTATCTGTGTCCTACAAGTAGCAGGTTGGGAAGTTGAAAGAAACTTCTCAAAGGATGAATAATATTTTAAAAGTTTAACTAACCATGACAAAGCAAACACTAAATTACCTTATGATTCTCTCTCTATAAAAAGTAATCTAAAAATTGACATCAAAATGATGCAGCCAAAAGATTTTAAAGCATGCCAGAAAAATAACTGATAAGAGATATTATGATATTTTGTGATGTTGTTGTTTTTGTCAATTTTAAATTTTCTAACTTGTGATTTATCATGGATTCTATATTATCTCTTTCATACCTAACTTAATTCTCTTTTAAAATATGTACACATATATTTTATTAATAGAAATGAGGTTCCACTATGTTGCCCAGGCTGATCTTGAACTCCTGGCCTCAAGTGATCATCCTGCCTCAGCCTCCCAAACTGCTAGCATTACAGGCATGAGCCAGTGCACCCGGCCATAATTTTATATTCTTATTCTTAAAGTGGATCCACCAATTACAGAAGATCAAGGGCCCCAAAACCAAGATCTTCCCCTGCCTGTACCTGAATGCCAGTATCTTCAGTTTTCTGAATGGCCTGGGGCCTCAGTGTAGACATCACTCACAGGACATTGGTGGGGACAGCAGAATGGTGGCCACCACGCAGTCAATCCTAGGACATGTGAGCAAGCCTAGCATGGGGTGAGGTGGACCTAATCTGACCACTTCAGGTGTCTTCATGAAGGTAGACATGATGGGACCTGGAGACACCTGCCTCATTTGGGCAGGTATTAGACACTACAACACACACACACACACACACACACACACACACACCGAGCCAGCTTGTGAACAGCCATGGAGAGTCTGGGAACCCTATCTCCCTCCTGTAAAAAACAATTTATCAAGAACATTCGTGCCCCACCCCTCCACCCTACCTCCAAACTGGGAGGATGGCCTAAGACAGGAGAGATGAGAGCAGCATTTCTGGAATCCACACAAAAGATGTTAACACGTTCGGGGCCCCACCCTTGCACATAAGTTTGGTTTGATCAGAATTTTATTTTTTCGTTTGAGCAAGCTCCAGTTCTGGCATGTAGTCACCACTCCATATCCCTGACCCTTGGCCACTATGAGTATTAGCATTACTGGCTCAGAAAGTGTTTAAAATTGCAAATGGGCCACCTGAGTCCTCAAGGACTTGGTGTGCTACAGCCAGAGGCAACACAAACATATTATCCCTGCTCCTCTCTCAGACTGTCAGACCATTTGCTTTGGTCTTTCAGGACCCTCTGCCCTAAAGGTGGCCCAGCTGCAGGCCCCATGGAAATTGGACTTGAGGATCCAGCCCTGGGCTGTGCAAGGAGCTCATCACTGGCACACCTCCAGTCTCCACCAGTGTCTGCTGCAATTCATGCCAAGGTGACACACACACGTCAGAGTTGGACCTCTGGCTCATTAAGCAGCTCCCTGCAGGACCACATAACTGATAGAAAGGATAAACAACCTAGTTAGTAAAGACTGTTTGTCATCTCCAGCTTGCCAGAAAAACAATCATCAAGAGCTCAATTCATTTCCCTACATCACTATTCAGCGGTGTCTCCTTCTGTGTTGACCTCCGCCCTCACTCACCCCCGTATCCACCAATCTTCCTTACAGATATGATTATAGATAAGTGGATAGTGAGCATTACAACTGCCCTGGGCATCTCTGATTCCCTGTTACCATTTTCACTTACAGTGTGCAGTGTGAGTTTTGCCCTTAGATGGGTTGTGTCTGCAAACCGCCCCTGCCCTTCCCAGTGGGAGACAGGGGATGAGTCTGCCTTTGTGTTTTTCTAAATCCTTGCAACATGCAAGCCTTTAGCCCCACCTCAGAGAATGCTAGACACTATTTTAAACAAACTCAATGTCAAAAACCCCAGCCTGTCTCATCACTGATAGGCAAGGCCCACCTCTGGCCCCAAGAAGAAAGATTAATGCGAAATCTCAGTTCCTGTTTTCTCGAATCTTTCCTGATTCTTGGAAATGTCAGTGAGAAAAAAAGCTGAGATAGACAAGTTTTGGCAAGTTTCTGCCGAAAAGATATTAATTTAAAACATGTAAATGTTGAAAAATTGTTCTTTCTTACATGCCTTGAGCACCTAACATGTGCCAGGTCGTATGCTGAGTACCTTGAACACATTGTCTTCTTTAATCCTTGCAATAACCCTTGAATTAAGCAGTGAGCTAGTAAGAAAAGGGAAGAACAGGTCAGGAATCCAGGTTTCTCAGGTTCCAGTCTGTGCTGTGTCTTGGTGCTTAGTTTTAAGAATCATGGAGACCTCCCCACAAGAACCTTCCGGAGGCTCTGGGCCAGAAAGGATGGGGGTGGGCAAAGCCAGCTGCCAGGAATGGGAAATGGAGGGGGTGGGGGCTCTTAGCAGTCTCCTTCGCCTCTTGGCAGAAATGATAAGAAAAGAAAATTAAAAGTACAAAGGCTTAAATAATCCCAGACTAATAAAAGAGAAGAAAACACAATGTATGTTAATATTAATCAGAAGATGTAAATCTCCCTAAGTCTGGGAGCTTAGCTTAAACTTGCCCCTGACAAGATCCAAGTTGACATTGTATCTCTTAAGAAATGGGCCTTTCATTGTTTAAAGCTACAATCAATACCCACAGATGCGAAAAGTACAGGGAATAATATAATAAACACCCATAAAACCTGTTAAAAATAATAAGTTTACTAAATTCTCAGAAGAGAGAATGGGTTTTCTAAGAAATGTTTTCAATGGTGCCACCTGGTGGATTTATCCTAAAAGTGTGATCTGCTCTTGCTCACAAATTTACTTGAGAGGACAAATTCTAGTACATAATGAGACGTTCGGTCCACTAATTTTTCCCCTTGACTTTCCTTTATTCTCTCTCTGGGCATCCTCAGCCTCCTTTTCACTCCACTACAACTGACTGATCCTTGAAGTTCCCCATTTCATTTCATAGCCTTTCTGCTGCATTCGAGCAATTTTACAGCAAGATTTACAACAGTGTCAGGAAAAAAGAAAACTGTTGTAAAATAGCCATGGACCACATTATAAACTGGCAATAAAATCAGCCATAATGCACAGCTGGTATTTATGTAGGCCACCTGTTCCATTTTTAGCTACTCCTGATCAACTGCTTTTACCCCATTTGCTGTGCTTTGAAAGACCTGTTACTTGCCTTCTTTTCCTCTAAAGGTCTTCAAAACTGATGATAAGTTCCAGGGTGCTCTGAACCCTCAGACTGGGCTATGTTTGTTCTTCCGTATAGCCATAACCTTGCCCAGAGGCCCATCATGGCCAATACTTGCTTCTGAGTCTTCGAACTCTGCCAAAACCTGGATATCAAACAGAAGAAAATCTTTGGCAAAACTCTCATGCAACTGCAAGTTTCACTTTAGTCCAAATACACATACTTATCTTTAAAAAAATGAAATAATCAAGGAACTATGGCACTGTTCACCTACTATGGATAAAATATTAGAACTATAATTTGTAGATGCAGTTCCTATGTACTGAGAACCTTCTAAATATGATCTGAAAGTTTTATATATATTATCTCTTGTCCTTGCAACAACTCTTCAAGATTGACTGAATTAATCACCTATTACCTCTGTGAATTCAGTAAATAATTCTATGAACTTCATTTTAGAAACTGGACTATTAACTATGCAGGACTTCAGTGAAAATTCAGAGTAGCAATAGTAAAAGTTAAGATTGCCAGATACTTATTCTCTGCTAAGCATCCTTACATAGTCACAACCAACCATCTAGGTAAATGTTATTAATACACCCAGTTCATAAAAGAAAGCTGATACCCAGACAAGTTAAGCTCTTGCCAAAGGCCACAAACTGGTAAGTAGTGAAGCCAGGATGTGAACCCAAAGAGTCATATTTCAGAGCACTATGTTCTCTTGACAATTAGATGTTACTATTACTTGGATGATTGATTTAAAAAAAAAAACCAATTAGTGAGGTCAGCATAAATAATGGAATAAAGACAGCCAAAGATTCTCGTCTCTATAGAAGCAATGAAAAGTTGAAAATAGATAGCAGAATCAACTTTTTCCACAACTCCAGAAATTAACCAAAAACATGCAACAACTCAGGAAGCATGAATTTAAGAAAAATAGCCAAATCTCAACAAGCACAGTAAACTGTGACTTTTTACCTTGCATGACTCCCATTCCTCACGCTTCTGTCCTACAGTAGTCTTGCAAAATAACAATCCACATTCCTGGTGCAGCCTTGGAGCCATCAGATGGAGCAGAATGGAGCTTTTTTATTTTTATTTCTTAATTTTTTAATTCTTAATTTTATTATAGAGATATGGGGTACAAGTGAGGATTAGCTGCATAAGTAAGCTGCATGCAGGTGAAGTCTGGGCTTCTAACTAACCTTCACTCTCCCTGGTAGTGGGCCAGGCACCCTTTTGTTGTCATATGTCCCCCACCCTCTCCCTCCTTCCATCCCCTAGCAGTGCCGAGCGACTGCTGGTCCCTGCCTTGTGCTGATGTGACTAACGTTCAGGGACCACTTATGAATGAGAACATGTGGTATTCAGTTTTTTGTTTCTGTGGCAGTTCGCATAGCAATATGGCCTCCAATTCCATCCAGTTTGCTGCAAAGTTCATGATTTTGTTCTTCTTTATGGCTGTATAATACTCCATGGTGCATATGTGCCACATTTTTTTTATCCAGTCCACTTTCAATGGGCAATAGGTTGGTTCCATGTTTTTGCTATTGAGAATAGTGCAGTAATAAACATGCATGTGCAGGTGTCTTTTGGAGAACGATTTATGTCCTCTGGGTATATTTCCAGGAGAGGGATTGCTAGATCATATGGAAGGTCAAATTTTAGTTCTTTCAAAGGGAGGCCCAAACTTTACCTGTAGGATGACCACTTGTATGCCTAATCCTGAATTGTACCCCACATCTTTAAAATAAAATAAAAAGTTAATAAAATAAAATAAAAACAAATCACCATATTGCTTTCCATAGAGGTTGAACTAGCTTGCACTCCCACCAATAGTGTAGAAACGTTCCCTTTTCTCATTCACGCCACCATCTGTTGTTTTTTGACTTAATAATGATAGCCATACTTACAGGAGTTAGGTGGTATCTAATTGTAGTTTTGATTTGCATGTCTCTGATGATTAGTAAGGTTGAGTATTTTTCACCCGTCTGTTAGCTACTCGTGTGTCATTTTTTGAGAAACACCTGTTTATGTCCTTTGCCCATTTTTAATATGGTTGATTGTTTCCTTTCACTTTGTTTGAGTTCCTTGTAGATCCTGAATGCTAGGCCTTTATCAGATGCACAATTTGCAAATATTTTTTCCCATTCTGTAGGTTGTCTATTTACTCTCCTAATGGTTTCTTTTGCTATGCAAAAGTTTTCAGTTTGATGAGGTCCCTCTTGTCTGTCTTAGCTTTTATGGTATTCACTTTTGGGAGCTTGGTCAAGAATTTGTTGCCTACTCCAGGACTTAAGGGTCTTCTCAGATTCTTATAGTTTGAGGTTTTATATTTAGGTCTTTGATCCATTTTGAGTTGATGTTCATATATGGTGGTAGATACGGGTCCAGTTTCATTCTTCTGCATGTGGTCCAGTTTTCCCAGCACCATTTGCTAAATATGGTCTCCTTTCCCCAGTGTTTTTTATTGGTGGCTTTGTCAAAGATGAGCTAGTTGAGAGTCCGTGTTTTTGCTTCTGGAATCTCTGCCTATTCCATTGATCTGTGTACCTATTACTGTATCAATACCAGGTTATTTTAGTTACTGGAGCCTTGTAATAAAGTTTAAAGTTAAAATTTAAAAATGTGATACCTTCTGCTTTGCTCCTTTTGCTGAGGATTGTTTTGGCTATTCATGTTCTTTTCTGTTTCCATAAAAATTTCTGTATTGTCATTTCTAGGTTTGATAAAAATGATGTTGGTAGTTTGATAGGTATAGCACTGAATCTGTAGACTTCCTTGGGTAGGATGGACATCTTGACAATAATGATTCTTCCAATTCATGAGCATAGAATGTTTTTTCCAATTGTTTGTGTCAACCTTGATTTCTTTGAGTAGTATTTTGTAGTTCTCATTGTAAAGGTCAGTCACTTCTCTGGTTAGGTGGATGCCAAAGTATTTCATTTTATTGTTTGGTTATTATGAATGACATTGTGCTTCCTATTTGGTTCTCTACCTGCTTGTTGCTGGTGTATAGAAATGCAACTGTCATTTACATGTTGATTTTATATCCCAAGACTTTACCAAAGTCATTTATCAGTGCGAGGAGGCTTTTGACAGACTCCCTAGGGTTTTCAAGGTATAGAATCATATCGTCCATAAAGAGGGATAGCTTAACTTCCTCATTTCCTGTTTGGACATCTCTGATTTCCTTCTCTTGCCTGATTGCTCTGAAAGTCAAAATACTTCCAGCCCTGTGTTGAACAGAAGGGGTGAGAGTGGGCATCCTTGTCTTCTTCCTGTTTTTAGGTGGATGCTTCCAGTTTATGCCCATTAAGCAAAATGTTGCCTGTGGGTTTATCATAGATGACTCCTACTGTTTTGAGAAATGTTCCTTCTATGGTTAAGTGCTTCAGGGTTTTTATCAAAAAGGATGCTGGATTTTGTCAACTGCTTTTTCTACATCTAATGATATAATCATGTGGTTCTTGGTTTTACATGTATTAATGTGCTGAATTACATTTATGGTCTTGTGAATGTTGAACAAGCCTTGCATCCCAGGAATGAAGCCTACCTGGTCATGGTGGATGATCCTTGAGATGTGTTGTTGGATCCAATTTGCTAGAATCTTGTTGCAAATTTTTGCATCTATGTTCATCAAGGAGATTGGCCTGTAATTCTCTTTTCTTGTTGGGTTTTTTGCCAGATTTGGGTATCAGTATGATGTTAGCTTCATAAAATGAGTTGGGGAGAATTCCATTGTTCTCCATTGCCTGAAATATTTTCAGTAAGACTGGTATAAGCTCCTCCTTGAATGTCTTGTAGAATTCAGCTGGGAAGCCATCTGGCCCAAGGCTTTTTTTGTCAGGGAGATTTCTTGAGTCGATTTCCTAGATTGTTACTAGTCTGTTTAGAGTTTCAATTTCTTCTTGTTTCAACCTTGGGAGGTTGTATGATGTCAGAAAGTCCTCCATTTCTTTCAGATTTCTAGTGTGTTTGCATTCAGGTGTTCATAGTTATCTCTGATAATTTTTTGAATTTCTTCAGGGTCAGTTGTGACTTCACCTTTTGCTTTTCTAATTGTATTTATTTAGACTTTCTCTCTTTTTTTAAAGTCAATGTGGCAGGAGCCTGCACCCTGGCCAGATTGACTAATCTTACTTATCCTTTCACAGAAACTGTTCTTTGTCTTTGTCTTTGTCTTGTTGATCCTTTTTATGCTATCTTTGTCTTCTATATCTTGGAACTGGGATTTTTTTATCTTAGAGATCTGGATTCTTTTACCAAAGTTAGGATTTTGATGTAAAAGCAAGATTTTGATGATCTTGCCACTCCAGTTCCTTTAGGTATGACTTTAGGCTGTACTTGTGATCTTTCTGTTTTCTTGATGTGTTTGTGCAATGCTTTGAATTTTACTTTTAACATTGTTTTCATGGCATCCCAGAGGTTCTGCTAAGATGTGTCTTTGTATTCATTTGTTTCCAGGAATCTGTCTTGATTTCTGTGTTGACTCAGAAGTCGTTCAACAGCATGTTGTTTAGTGTTCATGTCTTTGTGGGGATCATGTATTTTGGGGGAATCTTGTTGGTGAAAATATTTACTTTTACTCTACTGTGATCTGAGAAGATACATGATATTATTTCTATCTTTTTGAAATTTGTTCATGCTTGATTTATGTTCAAGAACTTGATCAATCTTGGAGTATGTTCCATGTGCTGATGAGTAAAATGTATGCTTTGTAGATGTTGGGTGGAGTGTTCTGTAGATGTCTATTAAATGCATTTGATCAAGCATTAAGTTAAGGATTTCATTGTTGTTATTGTTGTTTTGCATTGATGATTTCTCTAAAGCTGTTAGTTGAGTATTTAGTTCTCTAACTATGATTGTATGAGAGTCAATGTCCTCTCTTAGTTTACTCAGTAGTTGTTTTATAAAATCTGGTGCTCCTGTGTTGGCATATATGTTTAAGATGGATGTTTCTTGCTGGTGGATTGAACCTTTTATCATTATATAATTTCCTTCTGTATCCTTTTTAACTTTTGGTGGTTTAAAGTCTGCTTTGTCTGATATCAGAGTTGCCACACCTGTTCACTTCTGTTTCCCATTTTTCTGAAAAACAATTGTCCAGCCCCAACTTTGAGCCTGTGGGTGTCCTTTGCAGTGTGATGAATTTCCTGGAAGCAGCAGATTGTTTGATTATGCTTTTTTATCTAGTCTGCCATTCTAAGTCTCTTCAGTATGCATTTAGTCCATTCACATTCAAATTGATTGTTGAAGTGTGAAAGATTATCCCTGCCACAGGACTTTTAGGGGGTTTCTTTGTTTCCTTTTTACTTTTGTATTTATGCCTGTGGGTATTTTCGCTTTTGTGAGTACTTTGTATGCTCTGTTAACTTTGTGCTTGCCTGTACTTTTGTGATGGGTGTGATCATTCTTTTTTTTCTGTGTTCAACACTTTAAGTGCTTCCTGAAAGGCTGGTCTGGAGGCAACATATTCTTTTAAGGATTGGTCATCTGCAAAGGATTTTAATTATCCATCACTGATGAAGCTTCGTTTGGCAGAGTTGGGAATGCTCAACTGGAATGCCTACCTTTAAGAACGTTAAAAATTGTACTCCAGGCTGGGCATGGTGGCTCACGCCTGTAATCCCAGCACGTTGGGAGGCAGAGGAGAGAGGATTACCTGAGCCCAGGGGTTCACAACCAGCCTGGGCAACTTGGCAAGACCTTGTCTCTACAATAAATCAAAATAATTAGCTGGACCTGGTGGTATACACCTGCAGTTTCAGCTACTTGGAAAGTTGAGGTGGAAGGATCACCTGAGCCCAGCAGGTCAAGGCTGTGGTGACTATGAGCATACCACTACACTCTAACCTGGGTGACAGAGTGAGATTCTGACTCAAAAAAAAAAATTGGACTCTAGTCCCTTCTGGCTTGTAGTGATTCTGCAGATAAGTCTATATAAATTCTGATGGGTCTTCCCCAGAAGATAGCCTGAACTTTCTTGCTTGCTGCCTTTGGGATTTTTTCTTTCACACCTACTTTGTGGAGGGAGATTATTGTGCCTTGGAGATGGTCTTCTCATGTGATGCCTTACAGGGTTTCTCTAACTCTCTTGTGCTTGAATGGCCACCTCTCTAGTGAGATGTCAGAAGTTTTCTTGGATGACCTCATGAAATGCTTGTTTCATGATGTTCTCAGTTTCCCTTTCTGCTTCAGGGATACCAACCAGATATAGATTTAACTTCTTGATGTAACACTATATCTTTCAGAGGGTTTGATCCTTCATTTGGAGATTTTTTTTTTCACTGTTTTTAACAGACTGGGTTAATTCCTTATTTTGGTCTTCAACCTTTGAGATTCTTTCCTCAGCCTGGTTGATCCTGCTTCCTATGCTTGTTACTATGTTTTTAATTTCTTAGATGAAGCTCTTCATTTCCATTGTTTCAGAAGGGGTATTTCTGAAATTGACCAACTCCACTTTTACTTCTTGTACAACTTCAGTGAGTTTTGTTTCTAGTTTCTCTTAGTTCTCTCTGTTCATTTTAAGCCTTCACTCTCTGATTTCTGTAACTTTCATCTGGGGCAAGTCATTTAGTGGGGTGTCCATTGTTTGTGCCCTGATAGCTGCTTTTTCAGGAGCTGTCTCTTTAGGACTCTGAATGTTGCCTATATTTTTTGCTGACTCTTTCTCATTTGTACAGGCCTCTCTTCCCACTTTGGTCTTGTTGTTTTGAAGCTAGTCAATTACCTTCTGTTCTAGGGCTCTTTCTGTGATTCAATATAGATCACTCAGTGAGAGAGGGAGGAGCATTCCCTTTTGCTCCTTGCTCTACCCTGTGGCAATTTTTTCTACTGTATTTTCTCTCCTGCTGTGAATCTGGTCAGCTTAGTTTTCAGCCTCTTTTGCTAGCACTCTGTCTAGAGCAGTTGGGGGGATGGACCCCCCTCCCCCAAGTCGATAGTGTTTAGCCAAGAAACCTTCCCCCTGAGAAAGCTTTAGAGTGTCTTCCATGTCACTCCCTCCCTGTCCAAGTCTACACTCTACTCTTGAAAAAGAATGAGTTTCCTTCCATGAGTGAAAAGGAATCTTTCCTGCGGGCATGCAGGACTTGAGGGTGAGTCTTTCTGATCTGACTGGGAAGGTGGCCATCAGCTGCCAGCTGAGTTCACTCTGAAAGTGAACTTTTCTTGCCTAGGAGTCATTCACTGGGTTCCACCAGTGGAAGCTATATTTACAGCAGTTGACCAAGCACAGTTTTGTTCCCCATTCTACTTGTGCTCCAGTTGTGCCCTGACCAGATCTCCTCCAACATGGGACTGATGACTTCAGCAGGGCTTGGAGGGGATGAACTGATCTAAAGCATCTTAGGATCACTCACCCACTCTCATTTGCTGAGCAGAGCTTCTGCTCCTGTGCGAGCCTGGTGCACAGTGGAGGAAAGGGGTGTCCAGATTCCCACATCAGCCATTGCTTTCTGATCTCTATGTGTTCAAAGGGACCTTTGTTGGATGCAAGTTGCTTCACCCATCCAGAAGTGTTAGGGGTGTCTCTGTCTGTCAGTAGCTAGGTACCTACTCTATGCTTTGCTTGGTGAGAGAGGTACCGGTCTGCTACTCCACTGTTGCCATCATGGATCCCCTTCTAGAACAGAGTTTTTTTTAAAGACTTGTTCTCGAAGATGTGTCCTTATCTGAACTGTTTGGTCAGATCTGTCAGGTGTTTCCTTAGAAGATTCCACTTGCAAGGCTGTCTATATTTGATCTAACTTGGAGACTTATTGCTTCCAGGCATTTAAGGAAATCTCTGTCCAATCATTAGCTGACAACCAAGCCAACCAAATAAAGACTTCAGTGATCACAAATTATGAGTAAAGACTTTATAGAACTAGTTCAAAAAATTACTAAATATACAAAAAAACTATAAATAACAGTAACAATTGGGGTTGGAAGAGAATGTGATTTCAGGAGGTGCTACATTATGCTTTTTTAAGTAGCCAGTTATAAACAAAACTTACAATGCATATAAAGAAACAGGAAACTATGGTTCTACAACATGAAGTTAAGTAATTAGTAGAAATTGTTCCCTGAGGAACAGAGATTTTGGACTTAATAGAAAGAGACTTTAAATCAGTCATTTTAAATGTATTTCAAGAGTCTAAACCACGTCTAAAGAACTAAAGAAAAATATGAAAACAATATTTCACCAAATAGAAATACTCACAAAGGGGTGAAAATTATATGTTTTTGAAAATCAACAGACATTCTGGGGTTGAAAATACAATAACTAGAATGAAAAATCCAAAAATTCACTATATGGCTGAGCAGTAATTTTGAAGGAGCAGAAGAGAGTATCACCAAACTTGAAGATAGGTCAACTGATATTATTTGGCTTTAATAACAGAAAGTACATTGAATGAAGAAAATGAATACAGACTTGGAGGCCTTTGGAACGCATCAACACAGCAACATGTGCATAAAGAGAATCTCATAAAGAGAAAAGAAAGAAAAAACATTTGAGAGGAGACAGAAAACATTTGAAGAAATAATTACTCAAAACTTCCCATATTTTATGGAAAACATTCATCTACATATCCAGAAAGCTCAGCAAAGTTAGAGAAGAAAAAATTCAAATAGATATACAGCCAGACACATCATAAACTATTGAAAGATAAAGACAAACAAAGAAATCTTGAAAGTATAAGAGAGATGCAAGTTACATGCATGAATCCTTAGTAAGATTAAGGACTGATACCAGAGACCAGAGAGGCCACAAGATATTATATGACATAAGCAAAAGACTGACAAAAAAGAAAAACATTGTCAACAAAGAATTTTGTGTCCAGCAATATTAGCCTTCAAAAATGAAATATAAATTAGAACATTTCCAAAGAGACAGAAACAAAGAATTCTTCTCTAGAACTTCCCTACATTAAATCTTTCAGAGTAAAATAAAAGGACAACAACTTAAATCTAGATGAAGAAATAAAGCATACCAGTAAAGATAACAATATAGGTAAATATAAAAAAGTATTAAATAGAATGTAAGAGTTTTATTTATAATCTTTATTTCTCCTATTTTACTTTAAAAAACTGCATTAAGTAATAACTATGAATATGTGGCAATGGACATACAATGTATACAGTGGTGGAAATGATGGATATGATAATTACCATGATTTTATTATTACAAATGTATCAAAATATCACTCTTACTTCATAAATGTGTATAATTATTATGTGTCAACTAAAAATAAAAGAAAAAGTATATAGTTTCTCTGGTGATGATAGCACAAGGAAAGGGGGAGAAAATGAAGCTATGTAGTAACAAAGCTTTTATACACTATGTAATTAAGTTGATAGTTATACAAATTAGATTACAGTAAGTTAACACGCTAGTGTTAATTCCTAAGAAAATAACTCAAAAAAAATGCAGTAAAAGAAACCCCAAAGGATTAAAATGAAATAATAGAAGGTATTTAACTCAAAAGAAGGTAGTAATGGAAGCAAAAAGGACATAGTAAAGTAGCAGATGTAAATCCCACCTATCAGATGAAAAATAAACTCTCCAATTAGAAGGCAGAGCTCAGTAGAATGGATTATTAAAAATACATGATTAAACTCAATAAACTAAACTGCTATTTTAAAAAAACAAGAGATCAAAGAGAAAGTTAAACCCATAGCAAGCAAGAGGGAAACAAATAATAACTATTAGGGCAGGAATAGAGAATGGAAAAACGATAGAAAAATTCAATAACATCAAAACTTGTTTTTTTGAAAATATGAACAAAATTGACAAGACTTTAGTTAGGCTGACTAATGGAAATAAGAGAAAGAAGATTCAAATTATAGAATTAGGAAAGATATGTTACTACTAACTTTCCAGAAATAAAGGAATTAAAGAGAATAATATGAAAAAATGTATATCAAGAAATCATGGGCAACCCCTTCAGGTTCCCTCCCACTGTAGGAGCTTTTCTGTCTTCTCAGTAAATCCTGCTTTCTCACTAAAAACAAAAAAGAAAGAAAGAAATCATACAACCAAGGTGAAATGGACAAATTCATAGAAAGACAAACTTCAGTAACTGATTCAATAAGAAATAAAAAATCTGAATAGATTTATAACAAGTAAAGAAAATGAATTATTAACCAAAAAATTCTTACAAAGAAAATCACAGAACCAGAGGACTTTACTGGTGAATTCTGCCAAATATTTAATGAAGAATTAACACTAATCCTTCACAAACTCTTCCAAGAAAGAAAAGGGAACATTTCCCAACCTATTCCATGATATCAGTATTACCCTGATGCCAAATCCAGATAAAGAAATCACAAGAAAAAAATTATAGACCAATAAGTATTGTGAATATGTATGCAAAAATTCTCAATAAAATATTAGCAAACAAAATCCAGCAGCATATAAAAAGCAGTATATATTATGAACAAGTGAAATATAACCTGTGAATGCAAGGTTAGTTCAAACTGAAAACTGATCAATGTAATACAATACATTTATAGAACAAAGAGCAAACACAATATGTTCATCTCAATAAGTGTAGGGTAGGAAGAATTTGACATAACAGAACACTCTCTCATAGTAAAAGTATGCAACGAACTAGGAATAAAAGTGAATTTCCTCAACCTAATATATGAAAAATTGATACTAACATTACATAATGATGAAAGATTTAAAGTTTTACTCCTAAGATTAGGAACAAGACAAGGCCGTCTATTTATACCACTTTTATTCAATATTATACTGGAAATTCTACCTAGGTCTAGGAAAGAAAAAGAAATAAAAGGAATCTAGGTTGGAAAGAAAAATATACAACTGTCTTTATTATTATATGACATGAATTGGATATAGAAAATTCTAAGAAATCCACAAAAACTATTCGAGTTAATAAACGCTTTCAACAAAGCTGCAAGATACAAAATCAAAACAAAAATTAATTGCATTTCTATATACTCGCAATGAATAATCCTGAAAACAATTCTATAATAGCATAAAAAGACCAAAATATTTATGAATAAATTTAACAAAAGAAGTGAAAGACTTGTACACTGAAAACTACAAAGCACTGTTAAAATAAATTAAAGTCCTAAATAATGTAAATGCATCCCATATTCTTCTATTGGAGGACTTAATGTTGTTAAGATTGCAATTGCATCCCAAATTTACATACAGTCTAAAGGCACTTTATCAAAATTTCAACTGTCTTTTCTGCGTAAATTGACAAGATGATCCTAAATTTCATATTGAAACAAAATGGACTCAGAGTAACCAACACACTCTTGAGAAAGAAAAGCAAACTTGGAGGATTCACTCCCCCCAATTTCAAAACCTACTACAGAACTGCAGAAATCAAGACAGCATGGTATTATCTTAAGAATAGACATATAAATCAATGGAACAGAACCGAGAGTTCAGAAATAAACCTATACTTTTATGATCAATTTATTTTTGACAAGGATATCAAGGCCATTCAATGAGGAAAGAATAGCCTTTAAACAAATTGTACTTGGACTACTAGATATCTACATAAAAAAGAATGAACTTGAACCTCTACATCATACCATACTCAAAAACTAACTCAAAAAAAGATCAAAGCTTTAAATGTAGCAGGTAAAACTGTTAAAAATTTTAGAAGAAAATATAGGTGAAAAATCTTTGTGACTTTAGTCAGTAGATCAGTTACATTTAATTAAAATGTAAAACATTTTGAGTACAAGGACACTATCAAGAAAATGAAAAAAGCGCCCATATAATGGGAGAAAATATTTTCAAATTGTATGTCTGATACAGATCTGAAATCTAGAATATATATATTTCAAAATAAATTTATCTCATCAATAATTAGACAAATAATTTATATAAAAGTGGGCAAAGGATTTGAACAGTTATTTCTCAAAAGAAAATATGCAAATTACCAACCAATACGTGAAGCATCAATATCTTTAATAGTTAGGATAATGCAAATCAAAACCACAAGTAAATATTCCTTTACACCTACTAGGATGTCTATAATAATTTTTTCCTTTCTTTTTTCTTTTTCTTTTTTTTTTTTTTGATGTGGAGTACAATTCAGGGTTAGATACATAAGTGGTCATCATCATACAGGTACTCCTATTGTTGTTATGGGACCCCCCCTCCCCTGGCAGTGTCCCCCTACTGCCAATCCCTTTCTTTTTTTTTTTTTTCTTTTTTTTTTTTTTTTTTTTTCATTAATCAGTAGTTTTTATTATGGTTTTGTGGGGTACAGTTAAGGGTAGGTGTACAATGACGTTTCATTCAGGCACCCTGTAGATAAGAAGTGTTTTCCCATCCCCCGACAGATATG
>NW_007256183.1:51378-52349 GCF_000164805.1 Carlito syrichta | reverse complement strand
TTTCTCCCAAAGCTATCCAGACATTAGGGCAAAACTAAAAAAACTCAACCGAGGCCCCCTCACTCCCCAACATGACATTCTCACAGCAGCCTTTAAAGTGTTCCATAACTGGGATGAGAAGGCAAATAAACACAAATATCAAAAGCTAGCCCAGGCCCTCCATGGCAACAAGGTCACCTCCAGTATCACCCAGGGTGGTGGCAATGCCTGAAACCAATGACAATCACCAGGACTCTGCTTCAAGTGCGGGCAATCAGGGCATTGGGCTCGAGGGTGCCCCAACCCTGGAGTACCCCAAAAACAATGTCCTAGATGTGGACAGGCAGGACACTGGGCAGTGGACTGCCCCGGTCCCCATGGAGGGACCAGGTCAATCCCCCATCCTGCTCTAGATTTGTTGGGCATGGTAGCGACTTTAGACTGACGGGACCCAGGGTCTCCCTGCCCGACATTAATCTCAAATTGTTGGGAACCCAGGGTCACTATAACCATTGACAGGCATCCCATCCACTTTCTCCTGGTTACCAGAGCCACCCTTTCTGTCATTCAAGAGTTTGCGGCCAAACTTCCCCATCTAAGTCCCCTATAGTCGGAGTAGGGGGCCAATCCATCCTTCCACACATAACTCCTACAGTTATATGCATCTTTGTAAATGTCCCCTTCACTCATTCCTTTTTGGCAATGCCTCAGTGCCCTGTGCCTCTTATGGGCAGAGACATTTTAGCCAAGTTTCAGGCATCCATCACCTTTAACCCAAGTGCGGCCCTCTGCAACCCTTCCCTACAATCCCATTCTTGGCCCTTCTAACTTCCGATAATTCTGACTCACTTCCCCCTTTGCCCTCCATGATAGTGAATCCTCAAGTATGGGACATAGATTCCCCCTCCCTTGCACACTGCCCCCCAGTCCATATTCAACTTAAAAATCCTTTCGCACATCCTAATCAGCCACAATACTCTCTTCCTACCTCC
>NW_007256183.1:48748-50008 GCF_000164805.1 Carlito syrichta | reverse complement strand
AACCCAGCCACGTTGCTCCCTTCTTCCACAGCCCCACTAACCCATGACTGCGTAGAGACTATTGAGGCTCTCCTCCCTTGCCCAGTTCACATCCAGGAAGGCCCTTTGCCCTCCCCCTATCTGGTTCACTGATGGCAGCCCCTTCCTACACAATGGGTCCCAGGTTGCAGGATACACCATCACCTCTATTACACATGTCATTGAAGCAAAGCCTGTCCCGCCAGGCACCACTAACCAACAGGCAGAACTTATAGCTGCCACTTGGGAATTTTAGCTAGCGGCTGGATACTCTCTTTCTCTTTATACTGATTCCAAATTTGTTTTCCATATTCTCATCTCCCACTCAGCCATTTGGAAGGAAAGGGACTATTTACCACCAAGGGATCAGCAATGGTTAATGCTAAACTAATTTCTGATCTCCTTGCCACCTCCTTACTTCCCACTAAAATTGGCATTTCTCATTGTAAGGCTCACCAGCCTGACTCCTCACCCATCACTCAGGGAAACTCCAGGGCAGACAATGCGGCCCAACAAGCAGCTTTAACATCTGTTCCCACCTTGGCTGCTGTTGCTCGCCCTGACCCAGACCACACACTCCCCACTAATTCACTACCCTCAACCTCCCCCTCCATTACAGACCTTATCCCATACCTACACTCAATCTTTCACACCAATCCTTCTGCATTGACGTCTTTCCTAACAAACTTTTACACTCTCACTTCCCAACATAAGCATTACCTCACAATGTTCCATCTGCCAGTGAACCAACCCCAATACCCCTCTAAAACCAGGAAACTTTCCTACCCATCAAGCTTGGGGACAACTCCCAGGAGCGGACTGGCAGGTCAACTTCACTGCCATGCCCCCAGTACGCAACCTAAAATACCTCCTTGTCTTCGTGGACACCTTTTCCGGGTGGGTAGAAGCATTTCCAACCTCAAATAAATGAGTGGCAACAGTAGGGACTATCCTTGCTAGCCATATCATTCCCAGGCTCGGTGTCCCCATGTCCCTGCAATCTGACAATGGGCCCGAATTCACTTCATGGGTGTTACAGTCTCTAACAACTGATCTTTACATTGATTGGCATTTCCACATCCCATACCACCCACAGTCATCTGGAAAGATAGAGAAAACCAATTGGACCCTTAAAGACATACTCACTAAACTATCCCTCGAACTACATCAAAACTGGGTCACCCTCCTTCCATTGGCCCTCTTCCGCTTACGAGTTCTCCCAACAAAACCGTCCCAACTCTC
>NW_007256183.1:48122-48547 GCF_000164805.1 Carlito syrichta | reverse complement strand
CCTCCACTTCTCCCTGTACACAACCCAAAACCTGCAATCCACTACGGCTTATCATCACCCTGTGGGATGCTTTTAGTCTTCAAAAAACATGGGACACTGGAAAAACATGGAGCCTTCGACTGTACACACCTGGAACTGATCCAGGCATGTTATTCACAGTCCAACGAAGGCCTATTCCATGCACCCCCAGTCCTGTGGGACCATTGCACAAAATAATTCTACCCAAACCTACACCCACGGACTCAAAAATTCAACTCATAACTTCTCCCCCTCTCACCCCAAAGGGGGTAACAATCATCTCACCTACTTTAAAGGCCCCCCCATCCCCTTATCGCCTGATCGCTTCCTTCACTTACTAACAGTGGTACACCATCTACTTAATAAAACCCTCCCCTCTCTGGCAAAAGATTGCTGGCTATGCTTAA
>NW_007256183.1:47122-48102 GCF_000164805.1 Carlito syrichta | reverse complement strand
ACATTTGGGAATATCAAAATCTCCTCTTACCTGTTTCACCCAGCAGTCAAATCCCACCTCTCCTCCTCCCTGGACAGTGGGTCTATCTCTCTGACCCAGAAACAAAGTCTCTTTTAAACCCAAAGTGGCCCGAACCTCTTCAGGTAATTTTATTGACTTTCACAGGCGCAAAACTCATCACGGGCTGTCGTCAGGTCACCCCATGGTTTTACATCTCCTGCTTAAAATCTTCTGCCCCTCCTTCCTCATGTCTCACCCATAATATTTGTCCACCCACCTACAGGTATACCTGCTCCAAGGTTCCAGACCAACCACTTAAGCTTCACCTGTCTCAACTCAACACTCACCCCAACCCAAATCCAAACCAACATCCTGGATACAACACAGAACACCTGTGACCTTGGCCCCTCTCCTTTCTTGGCCTGATTGTCATCCTACTTACTATATTGCTCACCTGTTCGACACCCACAAGTTGGACATCTGCGGCAAAAATTCTGTTGACTACTACCTATCTCCTAATTGTCACAGGCTTTGTTCTCATCAAATGCCTCCTCTAAACACTAAAGTAGCCCCCAGTCTTGCTTCCAAAGTCACTACCCTCTTATTTCTCATCCTTCCATTAACCCAAGCCTACCAAACTCACCCCTATTATGTGCCAGGTAACTTTTCCTGGAAAATAATAAATGCCGCTAAACAAACCGTAGTCTTCACCTACCTCGGACACGGGCAGCCGATATTTAACTTTGATCTTTGCAAACTATGGCCCAGCCTGTCCATTGTCCCAGAGGGATGGGGAGGCTCTTCCACCAGAGGATGGGGATGCAGTTATGGCAGTCTAGAAGACAAAATTCAGCTCAAGAATGTCAAGTTCTATGTCTGTCCTGACTTGGGAGACAAACACTGCCACAAACCCCAGCAGTTTCACTGTGCTGCCTGGGGATGTGAAACCATAGCCCCATGGAAAGGCAACTCTGACCCTT
>NW_007256183.1:0-47102 GCF_000164805.1 Carlito syrichta | reverse complement strand
TATGCCCCTGGGGCACTCATCCCACACTGACACTGGATGACCTCCAGGGACAAGGAACGTGTCTCTTTTCCCCAACCTTTCCCATAACTACATCCCCCCTCCAATTGTCCTGCAACAACACCTCTCATATTAACATCGCTACCTTCCATAATCAAACCATCCCCCATTTCACCATGGCACTCCCTACCATGTGGTTTGCCTGTTCCCAAGGAATCACCCCCTGTATCAGCCTACAGCATCTCAAAGACACAACAGAATTGTGCATCTTGGTCCACATATTACCCCAGGTCTACATTTATAAAGGAACAGAAGGTAGACAACACCTCAAACTCTTTAACACCACCCACTCAAAATGGGAACTGTTAGTTCCTTTACTAATGGAACTAGGCATTGCTGGAGCTACAGCCATAGGCATGGCCTCCTTAATTCTGGGCGACCAAAATCTTAAACAGTTTAGCACACAAATTGACACTGATTTACGCCTACTAGAATCAAGTGTGTCTCAATTAGAACAATAGCTTGACTCTCTCGCTGAGGTAGTATTACAGAATAGACAAAGCCTAGACCTCCTTTTCCTAAAACAAGGAAGGTTGTGCATAACCCTAGGAGAAGCCTGCTGTTTTTATGCCAACAAATCAGGGATAATAAGAGAAACTCTAGCTCAAATAAGGGACAATATACAACACTGGGAATTGCAAAACCAGGCCTATGGCAACTGGTAACAAACCCTCTTCTCATGGCTCCCCTGGCTCACCAACCTAGTCTCAGCAATAGCCTGCCCAGTAATCCTCCTCCTACTGGCTGTAACCCTAGGACCAGGCATCATCAAATATCTCCTTACCTACATGAAGACTACTGTCTCAAATTTTCAAATCGAAGCCTTAACCTCCTGTTGCTCAATAGCTACCAACCTGTTCCTGTAGAAAATCCAGAGCTATAACAACCAAATTTTCATCTAATTTTTTCTTTTAGATATGCTCTCTTCCAGGTTTTCTGTCTACCTCCACAGTCTGCTCCAGGACAGCTGGTTACTACATCCCCATGCTCATTAGAAGACTGACCAGAACAGGTCACTGTTCTACACTTACAAGGAACCTTCATGGAACTCTCACCTGTGGAAATCTACACCTTCAGTGCCTATCTTCGGGCCCTGCTCTGGCTGGTTCTGCACCCTTCCACCACCTTACCCCCACAACACCCCCGACCAGCAGGAAGTAGCCAGAAAGAGTAACGATGCCCCT
Organism: Carlito syrichta; assembly: GCF_000164805.1. Classification (NCBI taxonomy): domain Eukaryota; kingdom Metazoa; phylum Chordata; class Mammalia; order Primates; family Tarsiidae; genus Carlito; species Carlito syrichta. The sequence goes on along the minus strand of NW_007256183.1, from coordinate 45,861 downwards.
CCTCATAAAAACAGCAAAGGTGGGAATGAAGGGTGCAGGAAGCGACCAGAGGTGTGGCTCCCAAAATGGCACCAAGCATGGTGAGGACACACCAGACAACAAAGGCCCTAGGTCCTGGCTTCTGTGAGCGCAATTCCCCGCACGTGTGAATTTCAAAGCTGCAAGCCCCCAATCCTTAGCCAGCTTTGTTATGTGTCCAATAGGACTATAACACGGTGTTGGCCCCAACCTACTCCCATGCAGCTCCTCCAATAGAAACATAGCACGGCCCCTTCCGGCCCTTGTCAGACTTATAAATACAGCCCTCTCCCCACAACACTCTCTCTTTTTCTTTTTTCCTCTGTTACAGATCCTCTCTGTAACAGCCCCTTTAATAAATCTCTTGGTCCTGGCCAGGTGTGGAGTCATTACTGGTGCCAAAATTCTTTTAGACATAATAAACTGATGATTGCTTATTATTTTAATGTGTTGCTCAGCATCAAAAGCACATAGCTGGTGTTTGTCAAGCTTTGGTCTTCTCTTCATGAGGACTGTCGTCAACTGTGCTGTGTTTGCTTAAAACCCTTTGCTGTCTTGCTGTCTGTCCTATAAGTCCTCCCTCCACATGGGCATTCCAAGAGACAGACATGTCATGCAGAGGCCATCCTCCTGATCTTTGTAAAGCTGCAGAAGGTGAATGTTTGACATTTCACCTGCTCTGCAACCTGCCAGTGGTCATAATTCCCAACTTAACTTTGGTTAATCCTTCTAATCTTTTAATCAAGTTGCCCTTGGTGCCAGAGCACTCTTTAGGGTGCAGAGTGATCAGAGGCCTGGACCAGGTGGAGAATATTTGGCTGGTCTCACTCATCCTCTCCAGCCTCTTGCCCATTTCAGGTGACTCCTCTGCAGAACACTGAACTGAGAACTGCTTTAGACTAGAGAATGCATGGATGGGAAGAGAAAATTCAGAGAGCTGCCAGCCCAGTGTGAATGCCCTCAGTTTGCACAGCACTGTGCTTAGCACACTCAGCCTTCTGCCTACGATTTTGGAGCCCCTGCCTGCCCGACCATCTAGGTTGCACCCTCATCTTTCAAGGCCTTTTAACATCCTCATCTTTCAGGGCCTTTCAGTGAGTTCTTTGACTCTCAATGAGCCAACTTTCTTCAGCAACAAGCAGGGATGACAGAAGTTCTCTTGCATCTGGATATTAAAGGCTTACTTGAAAAAATATGTGAACATAGTTCTTTTTAAAGTTTGGTAGGAGAAGGTGGGGCTGGCAGTAATGATGGAAACATCAGCAAGGACCAAGAGGGGATTGAACACAAGTGTCCTGAAGCAACTGCTCTGCCTCCACTCCACATGCTGTCTTTCAGGGGGCACATGGTTAGTTACTGTTTTACTTAATATTCAGTTTTATAAGTAATCTTATGGGATAGCACATCTACCTTTGTCTCTTAGCTGGCTTAGAAGCCTTCTTTAGCTGGATATATCTTATCTCACCATTTATTTACTCAACTAAAGGATTCTCTGAAGTTCATTGGGGAAAGTAAGTTATAATAATTTATCAGTTGACACAGTGTATTGAGTGCCTGTTCATCTTCTAAACTCTGCTCAGGAGAACACTCCCTGGGGACAAGCCATTGTTCTGAGGCTCTTGCCGACTCCTCTCCTGTCCTGGCTGGTGTCTTCTGCAGCTTGAACCTGTGTTCACTTATCTGTTTGCATTAGTGCATAGTGCTGTATCATCTTCCCAGGTTCATAGTAACATATGACCTAGATTTGATAGAGTAGGCAGGTTAGATTAGAATTAGACTAGGAAAATTTCAGGACTGTGGGAAAGTTCCAAGCCAGTTAATGGCTGCAACAACTGATGCAAAACCACACATGCAAGCAAGGGGGCATGGCTATAGAATAACTTTACACTACCTGACTGCTAGATTTTTTTCAGATACATATGCAACATAGTAGTCCATCTCTCCAAGATGCTTGTTATCAGGAGTTGGCAGGAACTGGTTTAGAGAGCACCAATAGCATGTGCATCAGTAGCCAGGGTTGTTGCAAGATGATCATAACCTGCTTTTGCCTTCATTGTAATATCATTGACATAAAATTACCCTGGGGAAGCCTCTCACTCCCATTACATACCTGATACCTTGACAGTATCTGCATGACCCTTAAAAGCCTCTAAAACTGCCCTGCCCAATGTCACAGCACTGACCCCTTGCACATGCATGTTGCTGTGCCTGGGGACTCTGTGTGCAGCAAGTTGAGGGCAATGTTTTGCTTACCACAGCAGGTTCATGGAAACTTTTTATTGCAATTGTCTTTACCATACTTCATTTTACTGTGCTTTATTGCTATTACATGTTTTACAGATGAAAGATTTGTGGCAACATTGACTCAAGCAAGTATATCTGTGCTGTATTTTCCACAACACGTGTTACTTCATGCCCCTGTGTCATATTTGGTAATCTCACAATATTTCACATTTCCTTTATTATTGTTGTATCTGCTATGTTGATATGTGATCAGTGATCTCTGATGTTACTATTGCCATGATTTGGGGTTCATGTGTGTGATCTGACTTCTCTATTGACCAGCTGTTCCTCCATATTTCTCTTTCTACCTACTCCATGAGATGCAACAATATTGAAATTAGGCCACTTGATAACACTACAATGACCTGGAAGAGTTCAGACAAATGAAAAAGTCCCATGTCTTTCACTTTAAATCAAAGGTATAAATAATTAAGATTTTAGCTATAGATGCAATAATGATTACTCTGATGGATCCAGGCAAAGTAAATTGAAAAGCTTCTGGAAATAATTCATTGTTCAAGATGTTATTAAGAAAATTCATGATTCATGGAAGGAGGTCAAAATATCAATATTAACAGAAGTTTGGAAGAAGTTGATTTCAACCCTCAAGAATGACTTAGGTGGCTCCAGACTTCAATGGAGGAGGAGACTGTAAAGGTAATGGAAATAGCAAGAGAGTTAGAATTAGAAGTGGTGCCTGAAGATGGAATCAAATTGCTTCAATCTCATGGCAAAACTTGAACAGATGAGGATTACTTCTTATGGATGAGAAAAGAAAGTGGTTTCTTGAGATGGAATCTACTCTGGGTGAATATGTTGTGTATATTATTGAAAAAATAACACAGTATTTAGAGTATGCCATAGATTTAAATAATAAAGCAGCAACAGGTGTTGATAGGATTTACTCCAATGTTGGAAAAAGTTCTAATGTGGGTAAATGCTATTAAATGGCATCTCATACAACAGAGAAATTGTTCATGAAAGAAAAGATTAATTGATGTGACTAACTTCTTTGTTTTATTTAAAGAAATTGCTATAGCTCCTACCCTTCAACAATCACCGCCCTGAACAATTATCAGCTCAACATTAGACAAGACCCTATGCCAACAAAAGGATTGCAACTTGCTGATGACTCAGATGATTGTTAGCATTTTTAAGCAATAAACTATTTTTAACTAAGGTGCATACATTGTTTTTTAGATATAATCGGACAGTTAATAGAGTACAGTATAGTGTGAGTATATCTAGTGTATTAAAGTGGAAACCAAAAAGTTTGTGTGTGTAACTCTCTTTGCTACAATATTCACTTTACTGAAGTGGTCAGAACCAAACCCAAATTATCTCCAAGTATGCCTGTAGTAAATACCCATGGTCGTCATAGTTGAACACCATGCTTCACAGAGGCCAGGTGCCTGGCAGACATTTTACAATAATATCAGCACACTCCTTCTTTCAACCCTACTCACCAATTATGTATATTATTTTGATGATATAATAATTAGCTTCCTATCTTCACTGATATTATCCACTTGATTTTGTAAGCTAATTGGAGAGTGTAGCATTTTATATGCTACCAAATGAATTCAAAACAGTTTAAAATTATATTTTCAAATTTTAAAAAAAGATAGGAAGCATTACTTTTTAAAATTTTTAGTTGACCTATGGATAAAAATGTTTCATATTTACATATGCAAAACACTATTGCCTTGTCATCTGTTTCCTTAAAGCATTGTTAGCTACTTTCTCACTCATTGTTAAATGTCATATTTATTTTAAACTATAGATGACAATTATTTTTTAAAGAAAAATTCCCCCCAGCACTTTGGGAGACAGATGTGAGAGGATTTCCTGAGCTCAGGGGTTTAAGAGCAGTCTGAACAACATGGCAAAACCTGTTTCTACAATAAATAAAAAAATTAGATGGGCATGGTAGCATATGCCTCTGGATCTAACTACTAGGAAGGCTGAGGCAGAAGGATCACCTGAATCCAGCAGGTGGAGGCTGCGATGGCTGTGAGTATAATACCGCACTCCAGACTGGGTGACAGGGTGAGGTTCTGACTCAAAAAATTTTCTCCAGTTTGCACACCACTGAGATCATGGAGTTTGGCCCTGTCTTCTTATAAAGCAAAGTTGTTAGTTAAGATAGCAGTGCTCTTCAACATTGTGTTCCATCAGCAGGTTTATCTCCAAGGTGTTCACAATCGTGCCCCATTTCACTGTAACAAACTGTACTCTAAAGATGCCTGTTTAAAAGTCTTGTCCTCATGATGCAGATTTTAAGATAGAGGAAAGGAAAGGCCACACCCACATGGGCCTTCAGGGTTTCTCCAGTTCCCCTAGTCTTCCTGTAAGACTCCCTGTAGACTCTGTGACCTTTGGAGGAAGCTCCGAGGTGGGGAACTTGTCTGGTCAGGGTTCAGGTGAGATAAAATATAGAGTTGCAAAGAGGTGTCAGAGGAGCAGTTGAAACAACAAGCTAAACCTGAAGGCTGGAAATCTGGAATCACTTATGGGGAAGTGTTGACTACCCCATTTGCTTTTATCCCACTGAATAGTGCCAGGTCAAGAACCTGGTGGATCTACACAGATGTGGAATCCTGTCACTCTTGGGAAGCCTGGAACAAAAGGCTCTAGCAGTTTTATGGACCCTATAGTGGGAGAGGGTGGGGGAGGAGCTTGAAGTGGGAAAGCCTTGGAACTGAGCCAGAGGGAGAATGTGTTCGAGTTTTCCTCCTTGTCCTTCATAAGTAGGTCACAGCAGAGGTGCCTGGAGGAAGTGGACCAAGGCTTCAGACAATGAGACCTAGGGGTGAGGGCACCACTGTGTTGGGAAGGCGGGTATGTTGGAAGTGTGACTGACCTCAGGGCACCAGTCTGTGGCTGCAGCACTTCCAAGTCTGCCATGCACAGGCTGTCCACTGAGTTTGGTTTGGGATGCAGTTTCTCTGTTAAATCTGCCAAGGACAACCTTTGCAATGTCTGTGGTCAGGCCTGAAGAATCACACTAAGGCTTAACCAAGAGCCAGGCTCCTCAGGTGCCAATCTGTGTTCTAAACTCTAGGGCAGCATCTTTTTTTCTCTGTAACCATCAGGCCTTGTGAAAGAATTGATCTTTCCCTACTATGAGTGCATGATCTTGCACAGCTCATTTCTTGACTTGGAACCCAGGCTTCCGACATGAACCGATGGTCTGATTCCCCAGCTCAATCCTGGCTCCCAACACATGGTAACCCATGCTACACACAGTGGCCAGGACAGAAGCATGTTGCTGCTGGCCCATCTTGCCGACGATGAATGGATGGCACTGTGGAGATGAGCGTCAGGCATCTAACTGGGAAGGCCAGTCAAGGTTTCTGGGTGGGCAGGACTTGAGCACTGAGAGGTGGAATTGGGAGCATGATACTGTGGTCTGAGAGGTTTTGTATGTCAACAACCCCTGTACCACTCCCCCATCCCTTCTGGAGCATCCAACAATTCCTGGGAATTAAAAAACTCTCCCAGGTCATTTTGAAACCACTTCTTGCATCGACCAAAATAACTTCCCAGCAAAAACTATAAGCTTTGAGCTCACTCAAAGAGGCTTACTGAGCAGCACAAACAAGTGGTTACATTCCAATGAATTAGTATTAAAAAGGAGAGCCTGAAGGGAGAAGCCACACTGAATAAATTTGTGTAGGATTTTGGAGTGCACTGAAACTTTCACAGAGTTATCTTATTAAACAGACATATGCACACTCGGAAATGTTCATACTGTTCCAACACTGCACATCTATCCTAAGGTAATACGTTAAGAAATTAACTTGTTTTCATGCAGCTGCTTATGTAGTTATTTATAAAAGGCATCACCGATTAGAATAGGAGTAGATAAGAGAATGTGGCAAGTTTATGTGGCATGGCCATTCCCTGGAATACAAGGATCTGCCTAATACTTGAGCTTTTGCAGGTCATTTAGTGATAAAGGAAGGACTTATTTTGCAGCATTTCATGGGAAAAAACCTGTATCCAGTGTGATTGTAATATAATGCCAACACACCCAGATCATACTACCAGAAAAAATGCAATATAATGAAAGATTGACAGTGTTCTATTGAAGAGGCTACAGGAACCTTTTTACACACCTATTTACTTTATCAAATAAATTTTCTATTGTGCTTTTATTATTAAATAAGGTACTATGTTTTGAATAGCGCTAATTATTTGACTTTCATTCTATTGTCACAACAATTAGGCTACAGTAAACACTTCTTAGAATGACCAAAATCCAGAAAATAACACCAAATGCTGGTGAAGATGTGGAACAACAGGAAGTCCATTCATTGCTTGGAATGCAGAATGGTACAGTCAGTACAACCACTTCAAATGACAGTTGGAAATCTCTCAAAAAGATAAACATACTTGAAATTTTCTCATGAAAAATTGTGTATTTATTCTTCCATGTTTAAACTTCAGTCACCTTCAAAGTCCTCTTTATGTGTTGCCACACACACACAGTGCTTTTTCCACTGTTCAAAATGGATTTTGAACTCATTAATTTTGATGCCTTTTAGTGCTTCTCCAATTTTTCATTTCACTTCTTTCATGTCAGCTAAATGTTTTCCTTTGTGGACTTATCTGGGGAAACAGAAAAAAAGTTGTTTGGGGCAAGATTGGGTGATGAAAGAGGGTGGAGCATGGGGGTCATGCTGTTTTTGGTCAAAAACTGAAAACTCAACAGGGTGTAGGCAGGTGTGCTCGTAAATCTCTCATCATGAAATCGGCAAACACACTGAAAGAATCTTCAAAAGAAATTCACAGCCAGACTCAGTGGCTCAGCCTGTAATTACAGCACTTTGTGAAGCTGAGGTGAGTGGATTACCTGAGACTGTGGGTTCAAGATCAGCCCAGGCAATTTGATGAGACTTCATCTCTACAATAAATAAAAAATTAGCCAGGCATGGTAGCGCATACCTATAGTTCTGGCTACTTGGAAGGCTGAAGCAGAAAGATCACCTGGGTAACGAAGTGAGTCTCCTACTCAAAAATAAAAACCAAAAACAAAACCAAATTAACTGAAGCCAAATGCAGCCTCTCATCACAATGCTACCTGATAAACCGGTGTTGATGGTTTCCTAGAACATTTACCTAGTGGGAAAGCCTGTACTACAAGGGGCCTGCCTTCCAAAACATAATTCCATTTTTGGGGGTCTCCCTTTGTATATTGTATAAATTTATATGATTTTTAGCCTGCTTAGTTACTTAGCATATTGTGAGCCATGCACTGTGGCATTGAATGCTTTTCTTTGATATGGTAATAGTGTCTGTGAGTCCACCAATGAACACACTATCATTCATGGAGCCATTCACCCTTTGCTGGTATTTCCAGTACCTCATAATAAACCTCTATCCTAAGGCATTGAACATGAGAATGAATCACAGGAGGGTATATGCCAGATCAATAGTTGTGAATTATATTGAAGATTTTAAAACATGTTTCTAAATTGCTGTCCAAATCTGGCCAAATTAAGCTGCCACTATGCATGTAAAATGATGCCTACAAAATACTTTCTAAAAATCACACTTACTTGGAAAACCAATAATTCTATTAAAAGAAAAAAAATGTATTGATAAGGCATAGATGGAAACAAACTTTCTTTTTTTTTTTTTTTTTTGAGTTGGAGTCTCACTCTGTCACCCAGACTGGAATGAAGTGGCCGCTCCCGGCCACTGCAGCCTCACCTGCTGGGCTCCGGCGATCCTTCCGCCTCAGCCTTCCAAGTAGCCGGAATTACAGGCGCGCGCTACCACGCCCGGCTGATTTTTTTATTTATTGTAGAGATGAGGTCTCGCTGCCCAGGCGGGTCTCGAACCCGCGGACTCAGGCAATCCACTCACCTCAGCCTCCCAAAGGCGCGGGATTACAGGCTGAGCCACCGAGCCCGGCTGGAAACAAACTTTCAAAGCAAATTTCAAATTCTTCTCTTAATGCCAGAAAAGACAAGCTAGATACCACGCCTAGAGCCTAGGTTCTCTGAAGGAATGACTCATGCTGAGGTAGGGGTTGGTTTCTCCATGGTAGTGGCCAATCCAGTGGTTGACCACATCCTACAGAACAATCTTAGCCCTATGCACTCTGGAAACTCCTCTCCACCCATCCTGCAGCTGCCCCTTGCTGCAAGCCCCATGGCATGTTGTGTGCAGCTCCTTGGACTTCACTGGTGAATGCTTCAATTTATTGTCATTGCCCATGATCACTTCTCATTATGTACAAGACATATGGGGACCAAAGCAAAGCTATTTATCCTTATAGTGTAAGGGCATGGCTCAGCCCCTGGTGGGAGTAAGTTCTCTGGTTTTCTGGGAACCACACAGCCATTAGTGTGTACTAGGTGCATAACAAAATTTGACAGAGGGAGCAATCATCAAATTTATTCTGGGGATATTGCCTACACTGTGGGCTTTCTTTAAAAGAGTTAGGACATACTCCCCTGTTTTCAGGGATCTGGTGTTTTGACACAGTGAGATGGCATATGTCACCTTTGGGGCCCAGTGTTCCTACACTGTCCCTCCTGTCCTTCTGAAGGTGGTTGCCATAACAGCCTTAAACTGATCAGCAGCAGCCCCACTATCACAATTGTTACTGCTGCAGCTGCCACCACCATGATCTCTGGATTCTGAGGGCTTCTGGGGTCCATCACCCTCCAGTGTGCAGTCACCAAAATATGTTGGCCCCCATCAAAATACCCCTCTGGATGGCCCACTTCTCAGGTAGGTCTAGACCACAGCAGCAATGCATGGTGCAGCCCCAGCAGCCCCAGCAGAGTGAGCAGGGCAGGGTATCCTCCAAACTCACCTCCTGTCAGCTGCCAGTGGCCCCAGTTCACACACTGTGGGATGAAGCCCAGTTCCAGGGAAAGACATTCCATTGGGGTCAGATGGGGTTTGCTCAAGTCCAGACCACACATGCACCTGATTCCATAGAGCCAGGCCTTGTTCAGTCTACCCTGGCACTTTCTTCCTTAAAGGCAATGTGAAAGTATCCCTTTGAGAATGTGAGACTTCCCCTCATGAACTATCATTTAGTGGGAGCAGTGCATGTGTCTGGGAGTGAATGATCCCAAGAGGTTGTGATTTTCTTTTGTGGATCATAAAGGAAACATGGGTGGTGTGCAGGAAAGGAGTCTAGAGTCTTGCACAGGGTGGCTTCATTTTCCTTATTTCTATATGATTTATAAAGTGACATAATAATTGGGCATCTTTTTTTGTTTGCATCTTATGAATCTCCATAATCAAATTTGCCATAATGTGCTCTCAATTAGAAAAAGACATGCATCAACATGTTCTTTCGTATAGATAGCTGCAAAACAGCCTGACACAAGACAAGAGGGGAGTGACTCAAAAGGTAGCTTCTAAAATTGCCTTTCTAGCATTGTCATTGACCCACTTGACCTGAAAACTCTGCTCTATAGGAGATGGTGAAGGTCTAAGTTGACATGTGGTAGGGTGCTGAGACTGGACTCATGGTGAGGTCTGAGCTATGAATCGGTTTGGCCAGTCCCAGACTTCACAAGTGTGTGTAACTCTACCAGGGTGTCACTAGTGAGGGGGTTTGTCGGGAGGTGTGACTCCTAGAAGTGCTATCCTGGCCATCTCCTCTAGACTTTTAGTGAGGCAACCCATGTCCCTAAAGAAAAGTTTTATCCAGTTTTCCCAGGGTTATTTTTGCAAACCAAGGTGTACAGGAGGCTAGGGAGGGAGAACTGCCTTTTAGGGCTGTTGCATGCTGTTTTCTAACCACTGCCAAAACCTCTGGAATGAGTTGGATTGAAGGGTGGATTGTAGTGAGGAGTGGTCTTAGTGAACACACAGATAGCCCTCTAGAAATCTTCTGATGCAAATTAAAGTAGATGATCAGGGAAGGGACAGAAGAGGATGAGATATCTAGGCTGAGTGGGGAGAATAGCCCCTGTCTTGGGGAGAGGCAATAGAACAGCATTAACAGCAAATCAGGCTTTGACAGACTCAGAAAAACACACCCCAAGGTGAAGTGTGGTCCATATTCAAATTGAATTTCTAAAGACCTATGAACTTCAGTGTATCTACACATGAATAGTCCTTTTTTATTTAGAAGATCATTTCCATTTTAAATATGTTTGCCTATTTTATTTACACTCTTGGCTTCCTTATTAATCTTAGAGGCCCCACATGATTTAGGTTAATAGTCCCCAACTGAAGACAATTTTATGCCCCACTTCCACCTCAGGGTTATTTGGCAAGGCTATAGACAGTTTGTAGTTGTCATAACTTGAGGGTTGCTTCTGGGATAATCTGGCTCAAAATATTAGTAGTGGCTCTGTCAGGAAAGCCTATTTTGGGCTGGGTGCAGTGGCTCATGCCTATAATCTCAGCACTTTGGGAGGCTGAGGTAAGAGGATTGCCTGAGCTCACGGGTTCAAGATCAGCCTGGGCAACTTGGTGAGTTCTCTTCCCTACGTTAAATAAAAAAGTTAGTGAACATGGTGGCACGTGATTGTAGTTCCAGCTACTTGGAAGACTGAAGCGGAAGGACCACTGAGCCCAGCAGGTCGAGGTTGCAGTGGCCGTGAGTGTACTACTATAATTCAGCTTGGACAGCAAAGTGAGACTTCAAGTCAAAAGAAAAGAAAGAAAGAAAGAAAGAAAGAAAGAAAGAAAGAAAGAAAGAAAGAAAAAAAGAAAGAAAGAAGGAAGGAAGGAAGGAAGGAAGGAAGGAAGGAAGGAAAGAAGGAAAGACATAAGGAAAGAAAGGAAAGAAAGAAAGGAAAGAAAGAAGGAAAGAAAGGAAAGAAAGGAAGGAAGGAAGGAAGAGAAAGAAAGAAAGAGAAAGAAAGAAAGAAAGAAAGAAAGAAAGAAAGAAAGAAAGAAAGAAAGAAAGAAAGAAAGAAAGAAAAGAAAAGAAAAGAAAGCAAGCTTGGTTCATATTACTAGAACCTACATACACCTAGAAACCTATGTAGGGTCATGGGTAAGTTCACCTGGGAGTTAATATTCAGTAAATTCAGAAGCCTGCCAGAAGCAGCCTCTGTGTTGGAGTGGAGATGCAGTTCTAAGGATTATACATATGAGACTTTATTAGATTTACATTTTAAATAAGTTGCCATAGGATATATAGAGCCCCATGGCCAGGGCCAAATTCAGTCATAAAGTAAACACTTTCAGAGTGCTGTTGGCATGGGCAACAGAACTGATCTCTGTGCTCTTCCACAGGAGGAGTTCCCTGGTGGTCCTGTCTATCCTGGTCTGTTTACAAGCCTGTTCCTCTCCCAGTCTCCCAGTCCCCACAGAGGGCTCCGTTATTCTGTGCTTGCCACCTACAGTGGGCACACATTTGTGGAGCTATCAGTCTTATGCACCCAACTCGAAGTCAGTGATCCTTGACTTGGGGCCTACTCTCCATGCTGTGTTTTACCAGTATGAGTGCAACCTGCTCTACTTAGGCACATAATTTCTAACACTGGTTCTTATGTATTTGCTCCTGAATCAGAGGTATCAGTAGAGGAAATTTGAAGATGCAGGGCAGGGTTTACTTGGAGATGTTCCTTCTGGTCAAGGTGGTGCTCCCCTTCCCCCAGTGTCATAACATTGGCTCCATGAATTGTAGCTGAAAAGGAGCAATTAAGAAGGGTGAACAGAGAGGAGCATACCCCTATTTCTTTCCTTCAAGTAGGTTTCAACTAACACAGTGCCCCTCGTTTCCACTGTTCCTTCAAGACTTCAAGCTTCCAGTCAAAGAAAGAGCACAGGAAGGAAGGGTATGGTGGTATCATGTTTATTTCTTAATTTTTAAGGAGAACATGCCAATTATCAAGGGCAGAATGAAAGACCCATAGAAGGATATGCCAAATAAAACAGAATTGCCTTCCTAGTGTGCTCCAGGATTGAGTGGCCCCACCTGCAGTCACTCTGCAGCTGTTCTGCTCAACACTATGCCAAGAAAGGTGATGGCCCATGTTCTGGGGGAGTAATGTGGTGGAGATCCAGTTCTTACCCCTATGAGATGGAACACATGAAATGATACTTCTTTTATGAATAATGCTATTTATTTTTAAAACCTGGGTCTGCCATTTCTTAAGCATTCACATGATAATATGAAATATGAGTAAGTAATTCTGGTCTCTGGTAGAGCAGATTGCTATCAAGTACAAATATTTAAAAGGGCCATCTGCCTTAGAAGCCACTCACCACCTGTTCTTTTGCTTCCAGAACTATTTAATAGTTTAGACTTAATATTTCATCCTGCCACAAATAAACTGGGAAGTTATTTTTATCTGCTCATTTGGTAACTTACCAGTCAAGCTATATAACAAGTCAGAACATCACCAAGCCAGAACTCTACCACACAGCATTTCATGTGGCTGCTGGCTCCCCTCATTAGCAAAATTGGCAGAGATGAAAACAGGTTCTATAACAACAATAATTCAGTCACTTGAGGACAAAATATTTTCTTCTTTTTTTCTATCATCCAGGAATTCTTTTCTCCTCCACTACAATAAAATATGTTGTAGTACATATTAACATTTTAAAGTTTTTCAGACATAAAAATACTGTCAAAGCCCAGACTCGGTGACTCAGCCTGTAATCCCAGCACTTTGAGAGGCTGAGGTGAGCATATTGCCTGAATCCATGGGTTTAAGACCCGCCCAGGCAACTTTATGAGACCTCATCTCTACAATACATACATTTAAAAAATTAGGGTGTAGTTATGCACACCTGTAGTTCTGGCTACTTGGAAGGCTGAAGCAGAAGGATCATCAGAGCTCAGCAGGTTGATGTTGGAGTGGCTGTGAGTATGCCACAGCACTCCAGCCTGGGTGACAGAATGAGTCTCCAACTCAAAAATTAATAAATAAATAAATACTGTAAGAGCATAATTACTTATACCTCAAATTGCCAGAAAATCAGGCGACTTCTATTAGAAAGACATATTCACTTCTAATGGAGGAATTGAGTTGCCTTCAGCAGAAAACTTAATGGATTTAAACATACATTTAATGGATTTCAGGCATACATGGAATGGCCATCCTCTGGTCCAGTGGGCCTACATGTTCCATGGAGTTTTGCATGTCCTTATATGCACACAAGTGGCATTTATTTTAGGAAATTTGGAAATGCCAGAAGAAAAGCATGGATTAAGAAGTAGTGAAAACATCCTAGTGCTTATGCCCTTGACTGTAAGTTAAATTTCAGCATCTCTTCTGACTCTACTCTGCTAATATTCTTTCCAGTAGCCAGATTGCTGGCAACATTAGCTGCCTGGAAAGCATGGTAGAAACTGATGCATGAAGAAGAAAGGAAGCCTGTGAGCATGTGTGAGAATAGCTGTTGAAAATCGCATGTGTTGTCCTGTAGGCAGCTGGGCAGGCTTTGGGTGAGAGCTGCAGAGAGAAGGAAGGAGGCAGGGACCCTTGGGATGGTCTGAGGTCTGTGACTGCAGGAATTTGCAACAAATGTGGGAGCAGAATTTGAAGGACTGTCCTCAGGTGGAATGGGCATGAGCAGAGCACAAGAGGGAGGGAGAAGCCAGAAAAGGAAGAAGCTGGAGGGAATATCAGAACTTGCTGTTTGCTGGTCTGGAAAGGACCACTCCCCAATGCTACTTTAAACAACGACTGGGAAGCTGAAGTAGAACCTCTTTAGGGGTCACAGAAGTCCAAATTTTTATGGTAAACTGTGGCTTTCTGAGACTACTGTCTTCTTTTTTTTTTTCTTCTTCCTTTGTTCAGTTGAAATACTCTTTTGGCTAAGATGGCAGAAACATTCAGTTATATCTGCTCGGTGTAATGGACTCTAGCACAATGTATAGAGTAAATATGAATTTTCATAAATAGTTCATTTGTTCAGTTGCCCACTCAGTGAATCCATCAGCCATTCCACTTTTCCTAAGTCATTACTATATTCCTAACACTAGACTTGGTTCTGAGTATTTACCACAAGAGAGGGGACCTCTTCCTTTAGGTGAACTTAGTGCCCTGAGTCATAGGAATCGCCTCTGTAAATCAGGAAAGCTCCCATTCAATTCTACTGTAGGAGACTATGAATCAAAAGAAGTGGCTGTCATTAAAATGTCATTGAGAAAAGTCAAGAAGAGGGGCAAGTGGAGAGAAGTGACTCCAGCAAAGGAAACTAACTGGACTTAAAGATTGGACCAAGTTTTTCTTGTTTTTGTTTTTTTGTTGTTGTTGTTTTTTGTTTTTTTTGAGTTGGAGTCTCACTCTGTCACCCAGACTGGAGTGCAGTGGCCGCTCCCAGCCACTACAGCCTCGACCTGCTGGGGCCCGGCAATCCTTCCGCCTTAGCCTTCTGAGTAGCTGGAACTACAGGCATGCGCTACCACACCCGGCTGATTTTTTTATTTATTGTAGAGATGAGGTCTCACTGCCCAGGCGGGTCTCGAACCCACGGGCTCAGGCAATCCACTCACCTCAGCCTCCCAAAGGCACAGGATTACAGGCTGAGCCACCAAGCCCAGCTTGGTTTTTTTTTTTTTAATTTTAAAATTGTGGGGTACATTTCAGGGTAAGGTATACAAATATTCACTATGCAGGTATCCTTGTTGAGGTGTTCACACACTTCCCCAGGCAGATTTCCACTAATGTCAATCCCACTTCCCCATCCTCCTCCCCTTTGAGGTTTCCCACTGCATTCAATCCTTTTCTTATAATATTGTGGTAGTTGTTCAAGGTTCACTTATGAGTGAGAACATGTGATACTCAATTCTTTGTTTCTGTGAAAGATCATTTAGTCTTATAGACTCTAATTCCATCCAGATTGCTGTGGAGTTCACGATGTTGTTCTTTTTTAAGCCTGTGTAATATTTCATCATGTATATGTACCACAGTTTTTGTAGCCAGTCTACATTTGATGTGCAGCACAATTGGTTCCATGTTTTGAGGTTGTGAATAATGCTGCGATAAAAATACTTGAGCAGGTATCTTTTATATAGAGTGATTTGAGTTGGTCTGAGTTTATTCCCAGTAGGGGGATTGGAGGGTCATATGGAAGGTCAATTTGTAGAAATTTTAGGAATCACCACACTGTTTTCCACAGAAGTTGTACTAGTTTGCACTCCCACCAACAGCCTAGAAGTGTTGCCTTTTCACCACATCCTCTCCAGCATGTGTTATTTTTTGTTACTGATGATGGCCATTCTGAGGAGTTAGGTGATAACTCAGTGTAGTATTAATTTGCATCTCTTTGATGACTAGTGAGGCTGAACATTTTTTCATGTATCTGTTGGCTGTCATGTGTCGTCTTTTGAGAACTGTTCATTCATCTTTTGTCAAATTTGTAAAATTTTTTTTCTCAGCACATTTGAGTTCTTGTAGATCATAGATGTTAGGCCTTTATCAGACATGGAGTTGGCACACATTTTTCCCTTTCTGTGTGCTGTCTCCCTGCTATCTTAATGGTTTCTGTGGCTTTACAGAAGCTTGTCACTTTCATGAGGTCCCACTTGTGTACCTTATCTCTTATGGCATGGGCGCTTGGGGTTTTGGTCAGGAATTGGTTGCCAGTTCCAATTTCCATAAGAGTGTCTCCTGTATTTTCTAAGGTTCTTATAGTTTGAACTTTTATATTTAGGTCTCTGATCCATTTAGAGTTGATTTTTGTATATGGAGATAGATGGGGTCCTGTTTCAATCTTCTGCATGTGGTCAGCCAGTTTTCTCAGTGGCATTTACTGAATAGGTTCTTGTCTCCACCTTGGTTCATGGTGGAGGCTTTGTAGAAGATGAATTGGTTGAGAAATTGAGGTTTTGCTTCTGTAATCTCAATTCTATTCCATTGGTCTATATGTTTGCTCTTGTACCAATACCAGGCTGTTTTGATTATTGTAGCTTTATAATACAGTCTAAAGTCTGGGAGTGTGATACCTCCTGCTTTGTTTTTTTGTGTTGTTTTGTTTTGTTTTTGCTGAGGATTTGTGTGGCTATTCTTGGTCATTTTTGTTTCCATATGAATTCTTGTCTTGTTGTTTCTAGGTCAGAGAAGACTGTTGAAGGTAATTTGATGGTATTGTGTTAAATCTGTAGATTACCTTAGGAATAATGGACATCTTAACAATGTTGATTTTTCCAATACATGAGCATGGAATATTTTTCCACTTGTTTGTGTCATCTTTGATCTCATTGTGCAGTGTTTTGTAATTTTCATTGTAAAGATTTTTTACAACTATGGTTAGGAAGATGCCAAGGTATTTCTTTTTTTTCTTTTTTGGCTATTGTGAATGGAATTGGAATTGTGCTTTTTGTGCTTTTTACTTGAGTTTGTTTGTTTATTCTATTGTATAGAAACACAATTTTCTTTGGCACCCTTATTTGGCATCCTGAGACTTTGCCAATGTTCTTTATCAGTGCAAGGAGTTTTTTGACAGATTCTCCTGGGTTTTCAAGGTATAATATCATGCTGTCTGCAAAGAGAGATAGCTTGACTTCCTCTTTTCTTATCTGGATATGCCTGATTACCTCCTCTTCTCTGATTGCTCTACCTATAACTTTGAAATTTATGCTGAACAGGAGGGTTGAGAGTGGACATCTTTGTCTTCTTCCAGTTTTCAGGGAAAATGGTTGCAATTTCTGTCTATTTAGCAGTATGCTGGCTGTCGCTTTCTTGTAGATGGCTCTTATTATTTGGAGGTATGTTCCATATATGTCCAGATATTCAAGGGTTTTTTTTTTTAATCAAAAAGGGGTGCTGAATTTTATCAAAAGTTTTTTCTGCATCTAATGATATAATCATGTGGTTTTTGTTTTCATGTCTGTTTATTATTTCATTATGTTTGTGGTCTTATGAATGTAGAATCAGCTTTGCATCTTAGGAATAAAGCCTACTTGGTAATGGTGAATGATTTTTGAGATTTGTTGTTGAATCCAGTTTGCTAGGATCATGTTGAGAATTTTAGCATTGATGTTCATCAAGATAATGACATGCAGTTATCTTTCTTTGATGGGACTTTACGTGGCTTGGGTATGAATGTGATGTTAGCTTCATAAAATGATTTGGGGAGAGTTCCATCTTTCTCAATTACCAGAAATACTTCCAATAGAATTGGTATCAGTTCCTCCTTGTATGTTTTGTAGAATTCGGCTGGAAAGCCATCTGTTCCAGGGCTTTTATTTATAGGTAGTGTTCTTATGACATAGTCAAATTTCTTGATTGTTATTGGTCTACATAGGGTCTCAATTTCTTCTTGTCTCAACCTAGTAAGATTGTGTGATGTCAGAAAGTCCTTCATTTCCTTTAGGTTTTCAAGTTTGTTTCCACAGACCTTAACATAGTAGTCTCTGATAATCTTTTTTATTTCTTCAGGGCCAGATGTGACTTCATCTTTTGTGTTTCTGATTGTGTGTAATTGGGCTTTTTCTCTCTTTTTCTTGGTCAATCTTGCTAGGGGACCATCAGTCTTGTTTATCCTTTCAAAGAACAAGCTTTTTGTTTTGTTGATTATTTGCATTATCTTTTTGTCTTCTATGTCCTGGGTTTGGGTTTTTATTTTGGTGATCTGGCTTCTTCTGCTGAAGTTAGGGATTTGATAGTCTTGCTTTTGCAACTTTCTTAGGTTACTTGTTAGACTGTTAACTTGTGATCTTTCCATTTTCTTCATGTGCTTTTGTAGATACATGAATTTCACTCTTATTACTGATTTCATGGCATCCCATAGATTTTGTTACAATATTTCTTTATTTTCATTTGTTTCCAGGTGTCTTTTAATCTCTGTTTTGATTTCCCTGTTGACCCAGGACTCACATACACACCTCTCTTTGTCATACACATAAAGGGGAACCTCTCTTCTTCTCATATTTATGCTATTTATATAAAACTAATTAAATCAAATATCCTGATATAATGTTTATTTCTTTCATTGCAAATTTCACTTCTATCCATGAAATGCCTGCAATAGGTAGACCCACTGCCCCTGACATACATCTATAGTGACTGGCTCCTTTCTGCTTTTCCAGATGAAGCTCTATAAACAATTTCTACTCCCACCTTGAAACCATACCTTCACATCTCTCTAATCACACTACACATTTCTCATTTCCTTTGGCCTGATTCATTTATAACCTTTGGGGAACTGTGAGACACTCTCTTGCATTCTCAGGCATACACCCTCTTGCATATAACACAAATTCCCCTCTTGTAGGGGTCATACTGCTGGGCTCTCTGACAGTCTGGGAAAGAGTCAAACAATTTCCCAACAGATTCTTATTTGCTGTTGACTTCAGCTCTTGTCACCTCATACTGGAATATTCTTTTTTTGTGAAGCCACCACATACTAATGTCTCTCCACTAACTGGACAGGAACATGTACCTTAGTGTGCCTGACCCCAGTATCTCTATTGCAGCTAACAATCAAACCTTCCCTGTTTTGTTAATCCACAACTGATCCAAATGGGCAATTCAATTCATTCCTTTATTAATAGGCTTAGGACTTGCAGCTGGAATTGAACAGACATTGCAGGGCTCGCAACCCCTTTAGCTTACTATAAAAGTCTGTCAGAGGACCTAACCAAGAGCATAGAAGATATGGCAACTGGTCTTGTTATGCTCCATAACCAATTAAATTCCTTGGCAGTAGTGGTTCTCCAAAACAGGAGAGGATTACACCTTCCCATGGCATAAAAAAAGGTTTATACTTGTTTTTAGGAGAAACCTGTTACTTTCATCCCAATGAATCAGGCATTGTAATGGACCCATCTAAGTAACCACCAGTCAAGTTCTTCATTACTTTTTTATGTCAATTTCTGCTTACTTTACCCCAGAAATGGCAATATGCTGATCCAGATCTTGAATTAGCATGGGGAAACTCAACAGGGCTTCCTTCAGTTGGGTTACAGCATGATGGCCTTACTTTCCAAGAGGGAAGTTGAAGTCGTAGCAAATCAAGAATTGAGGTGGCATTTCAACCCTGACTGTGCAACCTTCACACTTTCCCACATGAACAGTTATTTATGTATTTTCCCTCAAGTTACATGCAAAGAACAGAGGTCTTACTCCCATCACTGTCATCTCTGGATTAGGAAGACCTCCTGCTCCACCTCAGGGCTGGCAATGGTTCACAAAGTTTCCAGACAGTGTGTGGTCAAGAGTCATGTGTTCTTTGGAGAGAGACAAAGGAGAAACTTCAGCCAAGTCATCCACCTGCCAAGATCACCCCATGGATAAAATTATGACTCATTTGGAATCTTTATTAATTAATTTAATTCAGGAACAGTGGACAAATACGATCTATGCAGAAAGATAAAAATGACTCATATGTCATCCAAAAATTGAGAAGGAATAAAAACAGGTTTAAATGCAGCAGCACTCAGTAGGGCTTCATTTCTGTCCAAAATTGTCACACACAACAGTATTTACATATTCCTTTGAACAATATACATTTGCACATGCACAAATCATTATATAAAAATAACATTTTATAACTGTACTGCTAGGCTAAGAGTTTAGTATTTTATAATTTTCTGCAATTAATCTGCAGTGGGGAGGGGGGTACCTAACGTCCTGCTCTAAATTTTCTTCCAGTTCCAAATAATAGCTTTAAATATCAAGGCTTAAACAGCAACAGATTCAAAAAGAAATATATACATAATTAACTAAATAGCTGATTACACTTGCCTAAATATACACTTGATTAGTTTAGTGTTCCTTGACTGCATGGTTCCAAGCAGTGACCCTTTTGACCAAGTGACACAGGAAAAATGATGAGAAATATACTGTCAGCTAAATTAAAATACAATTTTACAAACATTTTCACATACTTCAAAACTATTTTCACAGAAGTAATCCTTTTGTATCATCCAAAATATTTTCTAATGATGCTGGCAAAATTCTTTCTTTTTTTCCTTTTTGAGTCAGAGTTTCATCCTGTTCCCCAGGCTGGAGTGTGGTGGCATGCACACAGCCACTGTCATTGCAGTCATGACCTGCTGGGCTCAGGCAATCCTTTTTCTTCATCCTTCCATGTAGCTGGAACTACAGGTGCATGCTACCATGCCTGGTCAGATTTTTTGTGTGTGATTTCTTATACAGATGAGGTCTTGCTAAGTTGTCCATGCTTGTCTCAAACACTGGGTTCAGGCAATCTTCTTGCCCCAGTTACCCAAAGTGCTGGGATTACAGGCTGAACCATAGTGCCCAGCCCAAAATTCTATCTTTTTCTGAGTTGGAATCTCACTCTGTCCTCCAGGCTGGAATGCAGGGGTAGGATCTCTGCTCACTGCAACCTTGACCTCCTGGCCTCAGTCCATCCCCCCATCTCATCCTACTGAATAGGTGGTACAACATGCACAGACCATCTTGAACCAAAATTCTTTCTTCTAGGCAAATACTGAAGTATTGATAAATACTTGAGGCTGGTGAAGCCTTGCACGTATCGAGTCCTGCTTGTCATATTAATAGGGAAGACACTGAAGCCCAGAAAAAAATAATTGATAAGTCCAAGATCATTATTATTTTCAGTCAACTCTTAAACTCTATCCTTTTTTCTTTTATTCTTTTATTTAAGAATTTTCTTACTCAATTTCTGAAGTAAAGTTGAGAAATTTTATCTAGATGAAGAAATCAGCTCAGAATCATAAATAAGACTCTTTCTCTACATCATTGAAGAGTATTTAAAGCAAATTATTTCTACATGAATTTTTTTTTATTTTGCCTGGCAGTTAGTAGATTCTCAATATTATTTGAAAGAGTCAATTACTCCAGGTCAAAAAAAAAAATTCAAAGAGAGCCAAATCCACACAGGGTCCATGGCAGAAAACTCTTCTCTCCACCTGAGTCAACTCCCCTCATCCTTCAAGTATCAGTCTACAAATCACTTCCCAAGGGATGTGTTTGCCTCCCCCAAACCTTTACTCCAAAACTAAAGTCATTGTGGTTGCACTTATTTGCTACATTTTCTTTCATTCTTTCTTTCTTTCTTTTCTTCCTTCCTTCCTTCCTTCCTTTCTTTTTTTGAGCCAGGCTCTCAATCTTTTGCCCAGACTAGAGTTCAGTGGCATGATCACAGCTCATTGCATACTCAACCTCCTGGGCTCAGGAAAATCCTACTGATTCAGCCTCCTGGGACTACTGGTACACATCACATTGCCTGGTTAATTTTTAAATTGTTTTTACAAGAATGAGGTCTCACTATGTTGCCTAGGTTAGCCCTTCCCATTAAACTGAAAGTTTTCTAAGATCAAATATCCTGTCTGCTTTTACTATTGTATCTCTAATACCTAGCACTGGCATGGCCCTGTGGTAGGCACTCTGTGCATACCTGAATTTGTGATTAAATGAGCTAGTGCATGAGCAAATAAACAAGCACATGACCCTGATGCAAAATCCCACTCAGTTAGACCCACAGAGAACATGTAATTTGTCTTTTCTTGAGGTGTTTAAATGAAATAGGAAACAAAACAAAGACATTAATCATGATAGGCATCTGAGGCTTAGAGTTCCTTATTAAGGACAAATGCAGTCAGCATGATAGCAAGGAAATAAAATGGCCCCAAGGCAACTCGGAGAGAAGAAAAAAAAAGAGTTGGCATCAGGGCTAATGTCTGATTTTAGCACTTAGACAGACTGAGGCAGGAGGGTCGCTTGAGGCCAGAAGTTTGAGAGCACCAGCCTGGGCAACATATTGAAAGCCCATTTGTACAAAAAAAAATAGACTCTGGCAGAAACCTGTTTGGGGGGTTCTTTTTAAGTCAATGTTTCACTTTGTCATCCAGGCTGGAATGCAGTGTTTCACACATGGAGACCACAGACTCAACATGCTGGGCTCAGGTGATCCTACCTCCTCAGTCTTTCATGTAGCTGGAACTACAGGCAGGCCACCATGCTTAGCTAATATTTTGATTTATTGTAGAGAAAAGGTATTGCCAAGTTGCCCAGGTTGGTCTCAAACCCTGGGGCTCAGGGAATCCCCCTGCCTCAGCTTCCCAAATTGCTGGAATTATAGGCATGAGCCACCATTCCTGGACACTCCTTTTCTTAAAGACTCAAATTTTGAAATCTCATGCCAAGTACTTTGATTCAGAAGATGGAACTATATTCAAAATAAACCAATGATTTCATTGAGAGAATTGTTTGATAATTTAAAATATTAAGGCCGAATAACTGTGGTTTAGAATAGTGCTTCTCAAACTATCTGTGATACAGATCAGTTTGGTTTTTTTCTAATATGTTTCACACTAATACTTGTATTAGACACAATGAAAGTGAATTAATGTATGGAAAAATAAAACCTAAAATTAAAGCATACTAATTATGAGAGAAACATGAAGCACATCACAATTGAAAGTCACTCTAGACACTACATGACTA
This sequence comes from Carlito syrichta, assembly GCF_000164805.1. Lineage (NCBI taxonomy): Eukaryota > Metazoa > Chordata > Mammalia > Primates > Tarsiidae > Carlito > Carlito syrichta. Next base: position 23,236 of record NW_007256183.1, on the reverse strand, counting down.
GTATTTCTCAAAGCCATATAGGCCATCAACAACAAAGACACACTGAAAAAATGTCACTGCCAAGATCCTAAGGAAACATGAAAACTAAATGTAATGTAGGCTGGGCATGGTGGCTCATACTTTTACTTGCATTTGTATGCCAGCAGGTAGCCAGCCCCTCTCTCTTCCTTCAGATTTCTGAGAGAGCTTATCCCATTAGGCTAGAGTGAGGGTCATCCACCCACCATATCTATTATTTGGAAGGAATTCAAAGAGGTAGGGAATCCACATTATAGATCTTTCCAATTCTTTCTCTCACAACCTGTCTATATTCCTGCCGTGGGTAAAGGAATAAAAATAAATGCCATGACCAACAAATTCCACCTAAATGCACAAAGATATGGACAATATACAGCACAATGCTTAACAACTCCTGGGTCAACACAGAAAACACAACAGAAATGAAAAGATTCTTGGAAACAAATGAAAATGAAGAAACATCTTACCAATATCTCTGAGATGCCATGAAATCAGTACTAAGAAGGGAATTTATAGCACTAAAAATGCATCAAGAAAACAAAGAACAAGGTAACATCTTAACCAATCACCTAAGGTAGCTGGACAGGGATGACCCCCAAACCTAACTTCAGCAGAAGAATCCAAATCACAAAAGTAAAAACTCAAATATGGGACAAAAAAGACAAATATCAAAGAAAAACAATCAATGAAACAAAAAACTGGTTCTTTGAAAGGGTAAAAGATTGATTGACCCCTGGCCTGAATGACCAAGAAAAAGAGAGAATAAGCCCAAATAATCACAATCACAAATGCCAAAGATTAAATCACAAATGACATGAAAAAATAAAAAAGATGATCAGAGATTACCATGTACACAAACTCAATAACCTAAAAGAAATGGAGAGCTTTCTGACGTCATACAACCTCCCAGGGTGGAAACAAGAAGACACTGAGACATTGCATAGACAAATAACAACCCAGGAAATTGACCCTGTCATAAGAAAACTATTTACAAAAAAAGTTCTGAACCAGTGAGATTCCAAGCAGAATTCTATATAACATACCAGGAGGAGCTGATACCAATCCTACTGAAAGTGTTCCAGGAAATTGAGAAAGATGGAAACCTCCCCAAATCAGTTCATAAAGCTAACATCACATTGATGCCTAAACAGGGAAAACATCCTACAAAAAGTGAATTACAGGCCAACATCCCTTATGAACATAGGTGCAAAAATTCTCACCAAGATTCTAGCAAATCAGATCCAACAAAACATCTCAAAAATTATCTACTATGACCAAATAGGCTTCATCCCTGGAATGCAGTGCTAGTTCAACACCCTAAAACCATAAATGTAATTCAGTACATCAACAGATGCAAAAACAAGAATCACATGATTGTAGCATTAGATGCAGAAAAGGCTTTTGATAAAATCCAGCATCCTTTCTTGATAAAAACCCTTGAACACCCCAGCATAAAAGGAACATAGTTCAAAATGGTAAGCACCATCTACAATAAACCCACAGCCATCATAGTGCTAAATGGATAGAAAATGGAAGCAGTTCTCCTGAAAACTGGAAGAAGACAAGGCTGCCCACTCTCATCCCTTCTGTTCAACATAGTTTTGAAAGTCCTAGCCAGAGCAATTATACAATAGAAGAAAATCAGGGGTATCAAAATGGGTAAAGATGATGTTTAATTATCCCTCTTTGCAAATACATAATCCTAGAATGTGAAAATCTAAGAGATTTGGTCAAAAAACCTCCTTGCACTGATAAATGACTTTGGCAGTGATGCAGGGAACAAAATAAATGTGCAAAAGATTTTCACATTCTTATGCACCAACACAAAGAGGCACAGAACCAAATAAAATGTACAATCTCATTCACAATAGCCACTAAATAAATGAAATACCTTTTCATCTTACTGACCAGAGATGTGAAAGGACTTTATGATGAAATCTATAAAATACTGCTCAAAGAAATCAATGAAGACACAAACAAATGAAAAAATATTCCATTCTCACGGATAGAAAGAATCCACATTGTTAAAATTCTATCCTACCCAAGGTAATCTACAGATATAACACAATACCCTTAAATCACCAATATAATTCTTCTCAGACCCAAAACAACAATATCAAAATTCATATGGAAACATAAACAATCACAAATAGCCAAAACAATCCTCAGCAAATGAATCAAAGCAAGAGATATCACACTTCCAGATTTCAGTCTTTACTATAAGGCTGCAGTAATCAAAACAGCATAATCAAGAATAGGCATGTGGGCCAACAGAACAGGATAGAGATTCCAGAAGCAAAACCTCAATTTCTCAACCAACTCATCTTCAACAAAACCTCTACCAACAACCACTAGGGAGAGGAGAGCTTATTCAGTAAATGATGCCAGTAAAACTGGCTGACCACATGCAGAAGATTGAAACAGGACCTCTACCTACTACCATGCACAAAAATCAAATCTAAGATCTCAAGGTTTAAGAAACTTAGGATGTCAAGCAAACACTTGCTAACATCCACACTGTCAGTGTATATTTTCCTACACCCATGAAGGTTCACCCTGCACATATGCTCTGTCTAGACCACTGAAGTTCATGGTACAAGAGGAAAATTGGGAGTGGATGGTGGAAATGAAAGAAACAAGAGGCTAGTGACAAAATCCATAGCATTTAGAAACAAAATAAAGGAAAGCAGAGGGAATACTCTGTTCAAGTATCATAATACTAATGAAAAGTCTAGAGTATATATGAATATTAAGAGGAAACAAATCTCTAAGAAGTCAAATATTTTCCAGAAACATCCAATACCAAAAACCTCCTTACCTACTTTCAACCCCCCACCCCTCACTTTTGCCGTGTATTTCTATACAAGGAGGTCGACTAGAAAAAACACTGCCTTTGTAGTTGGAACTCCTCTTCAAATTCTAATTTAACTAACTTCTATTTCTATAAAGTACAAAAGTCAATCATAACATTGAATCCTCAGTTTTACATTTGTAAAGTAGAGTTATGAATGCTTCTGTTATTTTTTATATTAGTTGAAGCATGTGATGTTAAAAATTATTAAATAGTATAAAATCAAATAAAAGGATCTTAGAAAACACAGGTGATATCCTAATGGGAATTGGAATAGTCAACCAATTCCTGATCAAAGCCCCAGATGGCCATGCCATTAGAGATAAGATAGACAGGTGAGTCAGGAGAGCAGGGAGACAACCCACAGAATGGGACAAAAATTTGCCAACTGTATATCTGACAAAGGCCTAACATCCAGGATCTACAAGGAATCCAAACATACCAAAAGGATAAAAAAGTCCCATTAGTAACTGAGTGAAAGAAATGAATGTGCATTTCTCAAGAGAAGACATCCAGGCAGTCAACACAACCTGAAAAAGTACTCATCCTCACTAATCATCAGATAAATACCAATTAAAACTACATTGAGATACAACCAAACCCCAATAAGAATGGCTATCTTGAATAAAGCAAACAACAACAGATGCTGGCAAGGATGTGGAGAAAAAGGAACACTTCTATACTGCTGAAGGGAATGCAGACTAGTTCAACCTCTATGGGAAACAGAGAGGCAATATCTAAAAGAACTAGGCATTGGCCTTCCATATGACCCAGTAATCCCTCTCCTGGAACTATACCTAGAGGAACTCAAATCATTGTCCAAAAAGATACCTACACAATTCATGTTTATTGCAGCACTATTCACAATAGCAAAAACATGGAACCAACTGTGCTGCCCATTGCAACTGGACTGGATAAAATAAATGTGGTACATATACATGATGGAATATTCACAGTCATATAAAAGGACAAATATATGGACTTTGTAGCATTATGGATGGATTTAGAGTGTATCATACTCAGTGATCTATCACAGAAACAAAGAACAGAGTACAACATGTTTTCACTCATAAGTGGAACCTGAATATTTACCATAATATTAAAAGAAAGAGATTCATAGTAGCTAGAAACTGCTGTGGGGTGGGCACATAACTTAAATGAGTGTATCTGATATCAAACCAGGTGAAGTAGGGACTAAAGGAAGACCCAGACTTTACCTGTACAATGAACTAATAATGAGTTGAATTCTACATCCTTAAAATTAAGAAAAATTATAAACAAAAAGGTTAAATTTCCTTATGCCATGGAACAAAATAAAGATACAGTCACTGCATGTATTGCTGAAATGCATGGATGAATTAAAATTAAAATTTTTAAAAGGCCCACCTATTATTTTGCTTTACTGTACTATGCAAATTTAAATTAATAACTACTAAATAAATTTAAACTAATAAAAAATTCAGCCATACCAGCTTTATCTCAAGTGCGCCATGGACACATGTGGCTGCTGCACTAAACAGTACATACACAGAACATTCCCCTCATTCCACAAGGTTCTACTGACAGTGCAGACACAGAACCTTCCTATTATTCCAGAAGATCCTACTGATTCTTGGGTACCTACCTTGAAGTTTCTATGTCATGTTTCAGAACTTTGATATCTGAAACTTACCATGCTTTAAAGCCTCAAGCAAAACTTAATAAACTGTTACACAAACATTTTAAGACATGAGATGTACTTATAACATTAAAAATGATTTTCCTTTGAATCCCATTCCATGCATAATAATCATTACATCCTTGAAGCTGTAAATGTTGCAAGAATGACTATGATAAGTTTTCTTCAGTTTACATTCAATTATGGTGGTATAATTTATCTCAGAGAACCTATTTTCATGCTAAATAATAGTATTTATATGTGTTGAGCATGCATTCTCTGAAATTACTGTTTGTCATGTTTTATATTCAAATCACAAAAATGAAACAGTTGATAAAAAGTGATTCTTTGAAGTGTACGTGTAGCCAAGAAAGCAGTACTATAAACACCATAATTGAGAACAATACTAGAAACCCAAAAAGTGAACAGGAATTTGAAGCAAATATAGTGCATGAGTTTATTCATACTGGGACAAGTAAATCTGTCTGTAAACTGATTTTTCCATAAGAAACCAAATATGAAAAGAGTAAAAGGAAATACAATGAATCCTTGAAATGGAATGTTATTCATTTATCAATCTACTCTTTGGTTCCCAATGTCCTGCCTACTTCAAAATATTGTCAAATAATGCATAATATTACTGAATCCTGTATGTAATATTTAAACACAGAAGAGTGACCACTGTGAGTAGGCAATACTCTTTTCTATTTCAAAACAAACAAAAAATAATGTTCTACAATATGAAAGCAATGAAACATGTTGCTAGTCCAAAACAATGACTATCGTTCATTCTTATGAGTCGTATTAAGGGTAGGTGTATGCTAATTGAGTGCAGTGGTTCACACCTCGAGTCCCAGCACTGTGGGATGCTGAGGTGGGAGAGTTACTTGACCCTAGGACAACATAGCGAGACCTCATCTCTATAAAAAATAAAAAAGCTAGTTGGACTGGATCGTGCATGCCCATAGTCCCAGCTGCTCAGGGAGCTGAGGTGGAAAGATCACCTGAGCCCAGACGTTTGAGGCAGTGATGAAACATGATGGTGCCACTGCCCTCCAACCTGGGTGAGTGAAATCCAAACTCAAAGACAGTGAGTACATATCAGGGTATTGCAGAGCAAAATTTGTAATGGAAAGGATAAGACTCATATTCAGAGGCAAGACAGTAAAAGCTATTTACAGACATTCTTTCACCAATGATTTTATTGTAGAAGATAAAAATAATGGCCTACAAGGTAGAAAGGCAGTTATACTCTGCTCTGCTTTACAGGAGGAGGAAATCAGTGAGGAGTATAAGGGTACCAATAGGCTCTTAGTGTGGTGTGATATAATTTGTAAGAAATGCTGGGTGACTTTGCCCTCCTGCTCCCTGAAAATCCACGCTGGTAATTCACTTGGTTGCCCCAAGTTCTCTAAGTCATAATCTCAGTCTGAAAACATATGCTGACATCAGTACTGATGAGGCATTAGAATGTATGTCCCAAGAATGGTATTCAAGTAACAGAGAATGGACCTGAATGCCTAGCACACTGTACTTTATTCAGATAGAACAGCAGAGTCAAGGGTTTAATGTTCAAGGAAATTGTGACAGTTATGAATATGATCAAGTTTCAGCCATACATGTTTATGTTAAAGGAATTTCGGAGCAGGTTCAATTTATGGAAACATAATTATGGTAGCAAAGAGAGTTCTCCATACCCTGGCAGAGCTCTCCTTTCCCTTGATATTGAGATCTTGCATCAGGAGGCACGTTTCTTACAAGGCATGAGCTGGCGTTGATACAGTATCATCAACAAAGTCCTGTATCTGATGATACAGTATCATCAGATTTCCTTCAGTTTTTATCTAAAGTTATTTTTCTACTCCTAGAGCTCATCAACAATTCCACATGACGTAATAATCAAGTTTCCTTGTACTTCTCTTGATTGTGGCAATTCCCCAGACATTGCTTGTTTTTGGTAACCTTGACAGTTTTTAGGTGGACTGGTCAGAGAGTATAAAAGTTATCTCTCAATTGAGATAAAATTTTCCTTATGATTAGACTGTAGTGTGGGGTTTCTGGGGAGGAAGAACTCAGGTGAAAAGTGCCATTTTTATCATATCAAGGACACATACCATCAAAATGACTTACCACTGTTGATGCTGAACTTGATCATCTGGCAGAGGTAGTGTTTCTCAAGTTTCCCTGCTGTTACTAAAGTTACTATTTTTCTCTATTTTAGATACTGTATTCTTGCAAAGGAAGTCACTATGCATAGCCCACACTTAAGAAGTAGGTTATGTTCCAATTCCTTAATGGTAAGTAGTTGCATATTTCACAATGATGTGTCTCTGGATGTCATTTATTTATAAAATCATTAATTTATAACAGTATACATTCACAGATATTAATTTTATCCTTTGAGCTACAATTCAATGCTTCTTTACTTTATTGCTAACAGTGTTCCAATTTTGACCACTGGGAACTCTTTCTATTGACACTTGAATCACTTTAACATACTCTCATCTTTGCCTGTGTGTGTGTGTGTGTGTGTGTGTGTGTGTGTGTGTGTGTGTGTGTGTGGGGTGTGTGTACCAATTCCATGAAACTAGAAGATGCTCTGGCCTCATCTTGTGTATTTCCTGCCTTAATCCTATGATCAGTCATTTCTCCCAAGAGTCCTGGTTCCTTTCATTTTATAATGATGTTAGAAACCAAAATCTGGGTGCTGGATGTACTCCCTGCTACTGGGCTATCATTGCTTCTAGCCCTACTGAACTAAAAAAGCAAGGAAATATACGTGGGTATAGCAACCTGTGTATATATACATATCTATATTTCTCCATGTGATTTGTGTATCTATATTAAGCCAAGTAAAAATTCTTAGTGTTGTCTCCAACTCTGATCCAACACTACATGGATTGTCCCAGATGCTGCCACTTGTTTATCAACAAACTGCCACTCCAATGGTGAGAAACCTGGCTCTTATGAAGACCATCCATGTTTTTACTTGTTTAATAAAATTCTGTAGTGCAGTGGCATGATCACAATGATCATAGCCCACAGCAGCCTCAACCTCTGGGCTTAGGTGATCGCTCCACCTCAGCACCCTGAATAGCTGGGACTACAGGTGCATGACACCACATCCATCTTTTTAAAATATATTTTGTAGAGAGGAGATCTTGTTATGTTTTCCATGTAGGTCTCAAACCCCTGGACTCAAGCAATCCTCCTGACTTGACCTCTAAAAGTGCTGAAATTATAAGCATGTGCCACTGTGTCCTTTACATGAATTATAGAAATTATACTGGAAATGCCATTAAAGTATGGTTTAAAGTATGGTTTTAAATGTCTTGGTCAAATATTGTTTCTCAATATTGTTTTAAAATTTATATTGGAAGCTCTTTCCTTAGCTCAGATTTTCTAGAAAACAGAGCCTAAGGCATAGATTAAGTGCTGATGCTCTTTGGGGAAGGGAATACTCAGAGCAAAGAATAAGTGTCATGGTCAGAAGAGATGTGATTGTCCTGGCCACCGCTTCATAGTGACCCATAAGAAACCCAGTCAGATCTTCCTCATGGGCTTATGCTTTAGTGTTCAGGGTGTCTCCAGAAAGACCTCAGAGTATAGTTCATGGGAGGGAGAAAATCTGATTGTAGTTCTAAGTTATGTGACAACAGAAAACTAATACAGAGGAGAGAATGGACTTTGCTTTGCCTCTCTATGGCATAGGGGACATTGTTTGAGAATATGGGGTCCAAATCAACCCAAATAATAACTAGGATTATCTAAAAGAAAGCTAGCACCTATGGTAATTCTCAATGATCTGTGATCATGAGTTTGGGTTTTCTAATTAAGGAGAAATGATAGGAAACTAAACTAAGACTGGTATGGTGGCGCATGCCAGGAGTCCCAACTCCTCGGGCAGATGAGTTGGGAAGGTCACTTTAAGACAGGGATTCAAAAGTGGCCTGGGCAGCACAGTGAGATCCCATCTCTAAAAAAATAATAATAACAAGGTGTGTGGCACACACCCCAAGTCCTAAAAACTCGGGAGACTGTGGCAGGAAGTGATGTTTCTATTGGAGTAAAAAGATTAATTTGGAGATGGAAGAAAATAGACAAATCAACAAGATCTCTGAAATTGTGATTCATAGACATCTAGGGCAGAGATCACAAAAGAAAGGAGAACCCCAGGGACCCCAACAAGTGTCAGGAAGGCACAGTGAGAATTCATGAGAAGGGTTTTCAGACACCATGAACTAATGGGCAGATTTTCACGAGGTACAAACTTGGGCAATATGCAGAGCTGGGAGAGAAAAGGGATGAAGTTATATTTTATGCTAACTATATACATTGTTCTTAAATGCTGCTGCAACAATTGCATTCCCACATTCAGATCATCTTTGGAAAGCTGGAAGAGGAGGGACTGCGCTGACTCAGTCTTATTCTATAAGATTATTTACGTGGAAAATGTGGGACAAATTTGAATGGAGATGGGTAAGACAAGAAGCCCTCTCCATTTGTATTACTGGGCAAATATTTATGGTCTTTGCTGACACTGAACTCTTTGCTTATGGATGTCTGCAACACCAAACTCTCCCAGATTGCTGGAAAGTTCAAGACCTAGCACAGGGGATACATTATATTAGTAGTATGGGTGAATAAGAGATTTAAAATGGAATTTTGTTGCCCTTTTTTGGAGACAGTGTCTCACCTTGTCACCCAGACTAGAGTACTATGACATGATCATCACTTACTGCAGCCTCCTCCTCCTGGACTCAGTCACCCAGGTAATTAGGACTACAGGTGCCTGTCTCCACACCCAGCTAATTTTTATATTTTTGTAGAGATAGAATCTCACTTTGTTGCCTAGGCTGTTCTCAGCCTCCTGGTTTCCGATATTCCTCCTGTCTCAGCCTACCAATGTGCTGGAATTACAGGTTTGGGCTACTGCACCTGACTGTTGCTCCTTTGTTACCTGATATAAGTTCAATCATGACAACAGAATCATCCAGTTTATAATGAACCCCAGTTAGCCGGGCTCGGTGGCTCAGCCTGTAATCCCGTGCCTTTGGGAGGCTGAGGTGAGTGGATTGCCTGAGCCCGCGGGTTCGAGACCCGCCTGGGCAGCGAGACCTCATCTCTACAATAAATCAAAAAATCAGCCGGGCGTAGTAGCGCATGCCTGTAATTCCGGCGACTTGGAAGGCTGAAGCGGAAGGATCGCCGGAGCCCAGCGGTCGAGGCTGCGGTGGCCGGGAGCGGCCACTGCACTCCAGTCTGGGTGACAGAGTGAGATTCCAACTCAAAAAAAATAAAATAAAATAAAAAAATAAACCCCAGTTACCTAAACAAGATATTTTACACATGAATTCAAAAAAATCTTTGCTGATTAATTCTATGATTTGCGGTCTTCTAAATTCAATAATAAATCCCATAAAATAAATAAATGCTCGTGTTTACTCATTTCTCTTGAAGAGTGTGCACTGGATGCTTGCATGTTTTATAGAACTTGTCCTCAAAATTATCTGAACCCATTGTTTTCATTATGTGAATTCCCTTTGAAATTACCAGTTACTCATATGTTTAAGGCAATTCTGAGGAGTTTGTTGTTAATTCTGATATATTGCATTTTTCTTGGCACTTGTTCATTTTATTTATTTCAAAATGTATTTTCATAAATGTTCTCTTAATTTCTATCTAAACTTTGCTCTTCTGGGGCTCATGTCCCCACTGTCATTCCCTATACAGTTTTTGTGTGTGTGTGCCGCCTCTTACATTTTTTTAACCAGTCTATCAGAAACATGTTCATTTTATTAGTCATTTATAAGAACTTGTTTTTCTGCTTTATATATCCCTTTTCACCATATTTTATGTTTCAGTAACTTTTACCCTATTCTTTATTATTTCCATATTTCTATCACTGTGGGGATTATTTTGTTGCTACTTTTATAACTATTTAATTAGGTACTCATCTCGTTAATTTTCAGCCTTTTGATTTTTCTAAATTATTTATTTAAGGCTATTTGTGTTCTTCTATTGTGTAAAATAATGCAAAAGTTAATAACAATGCATTATATTCCTAAAAATTGCAAACAATGTTTAGGCGTTCTCATGACAAAAAATATATGTGAAGTAATTCATAGGCTAATTTGTTTAATTTAGTCATTTCATAATATGCACATATTTCAAATAAACATGAAATGCATAATAAATATATAGTAATATACAGACACATATATCCGTACATATTGAGTTGGAGACTCACCCTGTCACTCTGGTTGGAGTGCAGTGGCATGATCACAGCCCACTGCAGCCTTGATCTCTGCAGCCTCCCAAGTAGCAGCTGGGAGTACAGGCATGTTGTCTAAATAAAAATAATTTTATTTTTTATTTTTTGTAGACACGAGTTCTTGCTCAGTTGCCTAGGATGGTCTCTAACTCCTGGGCCCAAGCAATCCTCTCACTTTGGTCTCCCAAGGTGCTGACATTACATGGGGGAGCCATCATGCCTGGCCAATATGAACAGTATTTGACAATTAAAATTAATTAACCCCCAAATGACTATGTTTTCCTTTATATATTGCTGTAGTTGAATCTCAAAAACCTTTATATGTAGAAATTTTTAAGCTCTACATATTTTAAATTCTCATTATGACGTTTTCTGTGACCATGAATAATTTAGAAGAATGTTCTTAAATTTGGTAGCATCTATAATTTTCAGGGTCAATTTTCACAAATTGATTTGAACTTTAATTGCATTGTGGTCAGAAATTGTAGTTCCAATTATTTAATGTGTATTCACATTTGAGTTGTGGACTAAGTAGTGAAATTGTATATGATTCTGTGTGACATGAAAAGAATGTCATTCTGAAATTGATTTATGGCTCCTATATATCCGTTACACTGAGTTTTCAATTGTCTTATACAAAACTTTACTGATTTTTTTATCTACTTAGTATGTTAATTGCTAGGTGAAATGAGTTCAAATCTTCTGCTATGATGGAAGACTAATCTATTTATTTTTGTAGTTCTATTAATTTAGATTCATACTTTGAAGCTATATTATTAAGCATCTTCATATTTAGAATTGTTATAAACATCCCTCTGGCTAGCGTGTGTGTAACATGTATACACACATACACATCTACACAGAGGGTAGCAAACAAGCATATACATTTTAAGAAAGGAAAAAACTATTGAAATCATAATACTCCATATATAAAAGATAAAAAAAGATGAAAATAAGTCAACTCTGACTTCTGCAATGACAAGAGTTGCTCAGAGTGTGATCATCAGCTTCCAGATGCTTCTGATGACTGCGAGCTACTTCAGGACTTGCTGTGTGACACCTCCTGGGTCTTCTTTTATGCATACCACACCCAGAACCATGCAGCTCAGACTCATCATGAATGTGTGCAGATGGTAGGCTGTTAGGGGTTCTTTTGCACACTCATGCCTCCATTGATATTGTGCATCCATGACCTTCTCAATTTTCAAATACCACTTCAAAATAGTGTTGTAACCCTTGCACTGTTCTTCTGCCATTTTCTTTGACTGTCCTGCCTGTTGCATGGTGACGCTGGCATTTATATGATTAATGCCATAATTTTTGAGCAAAGTTCATACTACACATTGGTACAGTAATTCAATTAAAATTTGAAAAGTAATGTATAGATAACACCTCTTAAAGTGTGTATACATTTTTGGCACACCCAGTCTCTCTCTATATATACAAAGTGGAACCCCAGAAAAAAACTAATTATTTTCTGGAGGGCAGGCCCCTGGTAGTTCAGGTTTCTCCTGCTAATTTAAGTGGGGAAAATATTTGCCAACTGAATGTCTGGCAAAGTGCTAACATTTAGGATCTACAAGAAACTCAAACATGCCAAAAACAAAATAAAGTAGGCCAAAGAAATGAATAGATACTTCTCAAAAAAGATATATGTGCAATTGACAGATACATAAAAATTGATCAGCCTCACTAGTCAACAATGAAATGCAAATGAAAACCACACAGAGATACCACCTAACTACAGTCAGGATGGCCATCACCCATAACTCAAAAAACAGCAGATGCTGGAGAGGTTGTGGGGAAAGGAAAACACTTTTACACTATTGGTGGAAGTGTAAACAAATATGACTTCTGTGGAAAACAGTTTGGTCATTCCTAAAAAAATTCTAAAAATCGACATCCCATACAACCCCAAAATCCCCCTGTTGGGAATATACCCAGAGGAATTCAAATCAATTGATGAAAAAGATACCTGCAGCATAGTTCATAATAGCAAAGACATGGAACCAACCATCCTGCTCATCAATAAGGACTGGATTAAAAAAGTGGTACATATACTCGATGGAATATTAAGCAGTCACAGAAATGGACAAAGTTATGGACTACACAGCAACTTGAATGGACATGAAGTCTATAATATTGAATGATCTACTACAGTAACGAACAGAATATCACACGATCTCACTCAAAAGCGGACCTAACACAATAATTGTAATACTATAAGAAAAGGATTGGCAGTTGTGGGAAACTGCTTTGGGGGCAGGGTGACATGATTGGTAGTAGTGGCATCTTCTAGGGTTAGGGGACAAAAATCATCAACAAGGAACTGTACCTGTATAATGAACATTCTATTACATAACCCTGAATTGTACTGCACATCTTTAAAATAAAAAAATTGAAAAAATGAAATACCTGCTTGCATTATCTTCATTCAATAAACTATATGGCTTTTGCTCTTCTATTATTTTGTGTGTGATAGCTTATTTCTTACAGGAATGAAGTGTTCCTTAAAAGTGTGATAGGACTCAACTTGAATATAGCTTGTCCCTGCATATTTTTGACATATATTTAACAATTTTGATAGGATTTTTTTATCCAGGTTTCTACTTCTTTTAAAAATATTTTATTTATTTATTTATTTGCTTGTTTGTTTATTTAAATTAGAGTTTCACTGTGTTTCCCAGACTGGAGTGAAGTGGCATACTCACAGCCACACCAGTGTCAACCTTCTGGGGTCTTGTAATTTTTTCACTTCAGCCTTCCATGTAGCCAGAAATACAGGCATGCACTGCCATACTCAGTTAATTTTTTATCTGTTGTACTGACTAGGTTTCGCCAAGTTTCCCAGGCTGATCTTGAAACTGTTGGGCTCAGGCAACCTACTCACCTCAACCTCCCAGAGTTTTGGGATTACAGGCTGAGCCACTGATTCCAGCCAAATAGTTTATATTTTTATGAACTTAGATATTTTACTAGATTCTAAAGTATATTAGTTATGATGTTTATGATACCTTTTCATGTTATATTTAGAGTTATTGCCTTTATAAAATCTGAATTATTTATGCTTCTTTATTTTCTTAATATGTTTATTAGAGATGTGATTACATTATATACGTTTTATAGAAACCAATTTTCAATTCAATTAAACTTATTTATTACTTTTAGTCTCTATTTTGTTAAATTTTTCTTATCTTTGTTTTCTGTTTTGCTTTCCTTTTGGGAGGAGATTTGCCCACAAGACATGATGTCAGGCTTACTTTTATCCTTTTCTGTTTATTGCTAAATGAACTTTCAAATTCTCAAAGCACAAGTTAATGTCTAAAAATTATGAAGTGTAAGATTCCTATTTTTATTTTATTTTAATGTTTTCTAAATTTAACTCTTTTATCAATTTTAAACCACATTTTATTGAAACTGTGTAATGTAATTTTGCACATAAAATATTAAGTTGTTTTATATTTTTTGTTCCAAACTTTATGGAAATGTACTGGATTTATATAATTTTTATAAAATTAATTTTAAGCTTTCATTGAGGTTGCCTATGTCACCTTAAACATACCCTAGTTTCTGCTGTTCATGTGCACTTGAAGATACATATTGCATATTATGTATGTGATAATTTATCAACATTATTTTTCAGGTCTTCAGTATTTCAGTTTATTTTTTGTCTGCTTGATTTCTCACCTAAATCTGATAACCTATGTATTCTTTCCTTTGTGATGTATTACAAAGAATTAATGTTAATTTATATCTATTTTTGATGGGTATGTCCTCGTGTTCTATTACTTCTCTTAACATGTTTCAATGCTATTTATATTTTGAGTCATGTTTTCCTTCAAAGTTTATTTTGACAGACTTTAAGACTCTTGGGGTGTTCATAGTTGTCTACTACATCTATCATTTTATTCCAATATGGCTTTTATTATAACCTCTTTTTTTTTTTGAGTTGGAGTCTCACTCTGTCGCCCAGACTGGAGTGCAGTGGCCGCTCCTGGCCACCGCAGCCTCTACCTGCTGGGCTCCGGCAATCCTTCCGCCTCAGTCTTCCAAGTAGCCAGAATTACAGACATGCGCTACCACGCCTGGCTGATTTTTTGGTTTATTGTAGAGATGAGGTCTTGCTGCCCAGGCGGGTCTTGAATATAACCTCTTGGTAGTACAATTAGTGCTTTCTAAGATTAATGTGACAGTGAGATAGTGAAACTTGTTAATTTAACAAAATAACAACTAGGAGAGCAATATATATAATTTTTAAATTTAATGTAATACTACAAAAGTACTAAATAAAATATTATGACCAGAGATAAAAAAGAGAATTATTACATAAAAAGTTTTACAGTCACAGATACGTGGTAAGACAATTTTTGTTCTGTATACATTTTATGGATAAATTAAGTACTAAATATAGCAAGCATGTGAGCTTTTCATTGGTTGAAAGGATAAAAATCGCCTATGTTTTATAGACAAGTATTTACTTTTTTAAAAAGCTGCCTTAATATAATTATGATAAAAGCTACTACCATTATTTTAACTTTGTGTGATGATAATATGGATGTCTATTATATCATTTATTGTATTTTTATATATTTTCAGAGTTTAACATTAAATCAGTAAAAACCCTCAAACCCTACATGATAAAAAAAATAAGCTACAGAGATAATCCCTTTTGAAAACCATACACAAAATAAAAGATATGAATATTCAAACTCTTTTAAATAACTGACTGAAAAGTGGAATCTAAATTGGTAATGTTGAATTGCACTTATATTCATTAAGCATTAATAAGTTTTATAAGGGTATGGATAGGGTGAGGATGGATGCATGGATAGGGTACAGCAGGGGCACAGCACTACCAGAGCCAGCATGCTGAAGGTCTGCCCTGGCATACCAGAGATTCAAGTAATGCAAAGAATTGCAGCACACAAAAAGGTGAAGAAAGAGAAGTTTATTTAAAAGTAAATTGGGGCTGGACTCAGTGACTCAGCTTGTAATCACAGCACTTTGGGAGGCTGAGGTGAATGGATTGCCTGAGCCTGTGGGTTCAAGACCCACCCGGGCAATGTGGTGAGACCACGTTTCTACAATAAATTTTAAAAAATAGCCAGGCATGGTAGCGCATGCCTGTGGTCCTGGTTGCTTGGAAGGCTAAGGGAGAAGGATCACTGGAACCCAGTGGGTTGAAGCTGCAATGGTTGGGAGCATGCTACTGCACTCAAATCTGGGTGATGGAGTTGACACCTGTATTAAATCAAGAAATTAATTTGGATCCCAGCATCCTATTTACATGGGGGATTGTTGGGGTGATGGTGAGTCAGTGCCAGGCACTTTAGCTGATTTCTATGCCTCCATACGCGGTCACCATTTGTGAGCCAAGTTTTCTCCCCTCTCTTCAGAAGAGAGTTCACCTTCTTTCCAGTGGCTTTATGGCCTGCAAAGTGGACAAGGTCTAGGAGATTAAGGCCCTTTTGGGTCAACTATGCTTTCAGTGCCTCCACAGACTGTACCCATAAGCAATGGGCACTATCTCCTTAGAAGGTTTTTTTCTACCAGATATTTGCTGGGCAGTTGGAATTTTGTCACTAATGGTGACTGCCAATTGGGGTGCCTCTTTGGTCTTCTGGTTCTACAGCCCTCCATGTTGGCACTCTTGCTTTTCTAGTATATCAGGTAGAATAATACACAAAAGTTATTTTTTGATAGGCTACACTTAAGATATTTTGATTATTTTTGTCTGTAACAGTTTGATGGAAAACACTTTAGAGTGAACAGACCACATGGATGTGAAATGATCTGTGTTTACTTATTTATCATTATGAATTGGAAAAGTTGTTAAAAACCTGTATGAATTACTAAATTGTAGACTTAGTTGTAAGGTGTGGACAATTAGATGAGATTGATGAGTTCCCATCCTCATTGTGCTCAGAGTAACAAGTATTTTATCCATCCCACAGGAGAAGTACTAGGCTGGATAAAAGTGACTTATCCAGTTGGGAATGGCCAGTTTTTAAACCTTACCATGTAACACAGGGTGTTTAGCATTTAAAGTTTTACCTTTCTCATAAGAAGGTGCTGGTTAGGCACAACCAGTGATTTAAACTTTTGTTTATAAAATACAACTTTAGCAAACCTGGTATAACAAACGTCAGTGTTATTTAATAATAATGTGTTAACACAAGGTAAAGTTGGATATAAATTTTACTAGAGCACTTGCAAATTTGCTTGGAAAAGCAGATTAAAATTACAGTTGAACTTTTTGTAGTTGGTTAACAGGATTAATTTACATGTTCCTTTTCCTTTTGTCTGGGAAGAAGGCTGATATAGTCTCAGTTTAGATAAAACTTGAGAGAGATTTATTATAAAAAATGACAAACAAAAACTTTGATATCCTTTTGTTCTGGCCAACCCCCTGAGAAGAGACCTGTTAAGCCATGTGGAAACCTGAATGGGCTTCCCAAGTACACGTGGGGATGGTGACTTGCTGCAAGTGAGTAGAGCTGCTGCCAAGGGGTTATTAGACAGTGGGGGAAGGGGATAAGAAGGTTGGAGGCTGGGATCAGGTGTCATGGCCTTCGGCACTAGCCCTTTCTCCAAAGGTTGAGGTGGAGGGCCAGAAAGAAGAGAAGGAAATAAAACTGATGGGGAGTGAAGTAGCAAAAGAAGATTACAAGAGAGACAGACTAAGTTAAATCAGCTGGGTCAGCATTTGAGTTGTTAGATGGAAAATAGGAATTCGAGTTAAAAGGAATAGGAGAGTATGAAGGAGGTCAAACATTTTTTGAGGGAGGGGTGGCTAAGTTAGCAGGATTAGTATCCTCTGATAAGCCTATTGGCAATGGGTTCTGGGGAGCCACCACAGAAATATGGCAAAAGGAATAGATGTCTGGGTGGCATGCTAACTCATAAAAGACTTGAATATATGGGACTTCAGTATATTTGTCATTTCTGTTTAAGTACGTATAAAGCTACAGAAGGATGTTAGGAGCTAGGGAGCCACCTTCTGACCAGGTTTTGCCATCCCTCAATTTATATTGTGGAATTTCCCAGATCTAAAGTTCAGCTCGGGCAAGGTGGACTGGAGCTGGTGCTGGGGACACAAACCAGTATTGTAATAAAAGTAAACAGGAATACAGTTGGGATGGGTTCTTGATTTCATGGATTTTTTCTAGGTCTTAACCCATCCATTTCCCCTACCAGGCATCCTCAAAAGGTTCAAAGGAATCAGCGCAAAGGTTGGGAGTCACCAGGGAGAGAGCATCCTCCCATCCCTGTGTGCACTGGAGCTTGTGAGACACTATGCCCCACCATGTCTTAGAAGTCCTGGTACCAGGACTTCCAGCAATTGGGTCCCAGTCCCTTGTTAGGTGTCTCCCGAGATGAAACCAGGAAAAGCCCAAAAGACCTAGAAACTCATCCGAACCAAGGGGGTTCGAGAGCAGGCATTCAAATATGTGGGTGTGTGGGTGATAAATGAGGGATGAAGGTGTGTCATGTAGTTGTTGGATAAATCAAGCAACAGAAATGCATTAGGAGTTAAGGAGCCACATTGTGGCCAGGTTTTGCCATCTACCAGCTTATATTGTGAAATTTCCCTGTACTTGGCCACCAGATGAAAAGGTCAGCTGGGGCAAGTTGGGCTGGAGTCAGTGCCAGGGCCAGAAAGCAGTATTGTAATAAAAAGAAACAGGGATACAGTTGGGGTGGGCTCTTGATTTCATGGATTTGTTTCTGGGCCTTAACCCATCCAGATCCCCCTGCTGTGTGTCCCCAATATGTTCAAAGGAATCAGTGCAAAGGATGCGAGTCAGCAGGGATAGAGCATCCTCCCAGTCCTGTGCTCACTGGAGCTCACAGGACACTATGATTCACCATGTCTTGCAAGGCCCAGTATCAGAACTTTCAGCAATTGGGTCCCAGAAACTTGCAAGTATCTCCCAAGATGGAAAAACTGGGAAAAACCTGAGAGATCCAGAAACTCATCTGAACCAGGGGGGTCCAACAGTGTACATTCAAATATGTGAATATGTGGATGATAAATTAGGGATGACTCAATAGAGGTGAAGAAAGGCATACTGTGCAGCCGTTGGAGTCCCAAAGTTCTTCATGGAGTCACTTCGCCAACCAGAGAGGGAACATGTAAAGAAACCAAGCACTTTGTCTCACACCTGTACAGGTGGTGGTTGTCCAAACTTTCCTTTGGAGACCTTCTTGCCTCCCTATGGAGTAGCCCTAGGAAGAGATAGTCAGTTGCCCTCCAAGATCCAGCTCCGTCTATGGGAAACTCAGAAACCTTGGCTAGAAGGAAGTAAAGAGTAAACCTTAGTTCCTCGCCCTATTGAGCCACAGAGATCTGATGCCTTTCCATGGGACCTTCCAGCATGCTGAAGTGTAGTCTCAGCCAGAGCTTTCTGTTGCCACCAGGTTCCGTCACAATCCTCAGAGGGCCACCAATTAGAGAGAGAGAGAGAAGTGAGATTCTCAGAGATCTCAGTGGGCCCTCTGAAAATGTCAGTGTATGGATAGGGTGAGGGTGGGTGGATGGATGGAGAGAGAGACGAGGGGAGGCACAGCATTGCCATAGCCAGAATGCCAGAGGTGCACACTGGCAACCCAGAGATCTGAGTAATGCAAAGAATTGCAGCACACAAAGAGGTGAAGAAAGAAAAGTTTATTTAAATGTAAATTAGAGAGAGAAAGAGAGGGGAGAGAGAAGATTCACCTCCCCAAGATGGGGGAGGGGGCCAAAGCCACAGGAAGTATGACAACAGTCATAATTCAAAGAGCACATGGCCACACCAGAGTCTAGCAAGTTAAGGGCTGCTGGCTGCTTGTGGTTGAGTACTTTTAACCATTACTCTTGATGGGAGAAGAACATTAATGGAATTTGATGGTATTGTGCTCCATGTCATCATAAAGGAGCAGACAAGCACAGGTATTGATGCTAGGTGATGGATAGCAGGCAGATGGGTAAGTTATTCACATGATTGATGCCATGGTGGTCTCTACTGTGTCAAGTAGGTCACAAAGGGCCTATTAGGATAGTTTGGGGAGTTTGAACCTGGAGGGATTTTTCCTGCAATAGAATTGTTAGACATTTGCAATTCACAAACTCCTTGACCAAGGGAGGTCGTATTATCACTTTTAAGACTGTGGCCAGTCAAAGGGTAATCATTGAATTTCGGCACTGATGAGGATCCTAAACGTTTACTAGAGATTATTATGCTAAACAATTAATTGAAATGTTGGACTGTCCTGGTTTTTCATCTAATGGAGATTTGCCAGGGGAAGGGGTTTGGATAGGCTGCTGCTTGGCCTGCAGTAGAATATTTCAATGCTTTCTAATGGTTATGCTGAGGAAATCATAATCATAATCATAATCACAATAATCGTAATAACTAAACTAAGAATAAGCAAAGTTTATTTTAGGTTTCTATAGGTGCCATCTTTCAAGTTATCTTACAATGTTCAAGCTCAAAAGGTGCTAAAAGATAAAAATTCTGTGACCCCAAGTTTTCATATTATAACGTTCAGTTCTTGCTAAATCTAATTGTAAATATGAAAATAATTTTTCGATCAATTTAAAATGTTTTGACTATGAAATAATATTCAAACGTAAAAGTATTTTCTTACACTGAAAGTAAAAGTAATATTCTCCTGGAAAAATTTTGTCTTTTATTTTACTAATGAGGACACTGCCCATTCCCCTACATATTGAGATGTACTAAAAATTTTCTTGTCAGGAATAAACACATAGAGAGCAATCAATCCCTGGTTAAAAATGCCTATCTTCCTGAAGTAAAAGACCCACTCAAGTTAGAAATTTGAATCCAGCAACCTCCAAGGATCCAATTGTCCACTATGTATTTTCAATGTCAATAAACTTATCATCGGTCCAATAATGGAATGAGAAATACTTTTAAGTGAAGTTAGCAACATTAAAAGTTTCAAAATTATCTAAAATGAAATTGCATTATTACTTTTATCTGTCAAATAAAAGTATTAAAGTGATATTTGGTGCAACTGATGATAATATTAAGATAACTACTTCAAATTGATTATTGGTTTGGGTAATGTGGGAATTGAAATTCCCCAGATTTGAGAAGTTTTAGTGGATAGACCATGTTGGTGTGTTAAAGATAGGATGGAAAGAGAAAATTATAAAGTGCGATACTAGAATTTTTCAGTAACTTATACACTAAAGGGAAAAGAACAAATAAAAAAGCACTTAAAAATGGGACAATGGTTTTTAAAAGATGTTTTAGGCTGAATACAAGATTCCTTCAGCAAGAGTAAAAGAAGATATAGTAAACGTTTTTAATAGTCATTTTTTTTGAAATAGCAAGAGAGAGAGAGAGGGTTATTAATCTCAAAGAGAGGATGGGCTAATTGAAATATTAATTTGTCTATGTGACAGAAAAATGACTGCACTAATGCGGAAAATTTTCAGCTAATAGATTTAGTAAACAGTGTGAGATACTGCTCTTCTGCTGTTTCTATTTGCTCAACAATGAAATTAATTGATAAACATTTGTAAAAAGGAAGTAAGATAAAAATAAAATAATTTTCTCAGAAGTGGATACAGTCATTTGATCATGGAATTTTGGGAGGATTCCTTGATATTATTGAAGACACAGTTGGGAGCTGCTTGGAAGACGTAGACATAAATTTCAGATGAAGATTTTTATTTTTTGTTGCTCTTTTGTTATTTTTGCTTTTTCACAGTCACCTTCAATTATGTAGGTGCATGCTCAAAATAAACAAGATAATGAAACAAAATAAATAATTTTGTCATAATCACGTTTGTTGTGCTGACTGGAAACCATGGTTTAGTGGTAAAATTAAGTATCTATGCAAAGAATGTTTATGGGCTGAAGCACAGAATCTCCATTAATTTATCAATGCTATAGAATGCTCAGTCTTCAGG
The DNA here is from genome assembly GCF_000164805.1 of Carlito syrichta. NCBI lineage: Eukaryota > Metazoa > Chordata > Mammalia > Primates > Tarsiidae > Carlito > Carlito syrichta. The sequence continues at coordinate 1,512 of NW_007256183.1, read as the reverse complement.
ATTCCAGAGAGGCCTTCAAGTGATACTGAATCGTGCAATGTGTGGTATAAACCTTATAATTCTATACTTCAAATTCTTTTCTCTCATGCTTTGCAAAATTGTTGGTACACATTTGATTTTACATATAAATTAACACATTACAACACTATTCTTTGTTATTCATACTATCAGTTATCCTTTAGAAGAAAAATTACCTCCACTTCTTCCCAGCCCTGTGTCTCTTTCTCACCTGATAGTTGGGACCAAGACTACATACTGCTGAATAGACAGACTGTAAAGCAGAGGGAAAAGTGAACAAAGCCAGAAGACCCTCATAAGGAAGAACAGGACATTGTAGAAGAGAAATAAAAGCAACCCCACCTTCCCTCAAAAACAGAATTGAAGAAAGGGAGGGAAAGGGGAAGAGGGAGAAAAATCTACAGAAATGAAGAAAAACCAAAAAAAGAGTATGGATCTCTCCCAGATGCCTGGGAGAGCAGACACTGAGAAAACTGACTTTGGAATGCAAACAATGAAAAGCCCCCAGAATGAAGGGTCTCAAACTGCAAATGTAGATATCAAAACAATAATGGAGAGATTAAAAAGAATTGAGGAGACACAAGAAGAAACTAGGAAGGAGCTGATATCTGAGATAACAGTAATAAAGAATACTGTGAATGAAATAAATAACAAACTGATAAGCATGGAAAGCAGAATTACCCAAGCAGAAGAAAGAGTCTCAGAGCTTGAGGACCAAAATACAGAAATAACCCAAACTCTTAAAAACATAGAAAATAAGCTCAAAAAGACAGAACAAAACCTTCAAGAGATGAGTGACTACCTCAAGAAGCCTAACCTAAGAGTAATCGGACTCCCTGAGGCAGAAAGAAAACAGAGACCACATTGGAATAAACTTTCCATGAGATCATTCAAGAAAACTTCCCTTATCTAATCAGTGATGCAAAAATTCAAACACAAGAGATTCAGAGAACCCCTGCAAGACAACAAATGAGAAGACCAACTCCTAGACACATAATAATTCACCTAAATAAAGTAGGCACAAAAGAAAAAATCCTAAAGGCAGCAAGAGAAAAAGGTCAGATCACCTACCATGGAAGACCAATCAGAATAGCAGCAGATTTATCTGCAGAAACCCTGCAGCCTAGGAGAGCTTGGAGCCCTATCTTCAAAGTCCTAAAGGATAAACAATTTCAACCAAGAATAACCTACCCAGCCAAGCTAAGCTTCATCAGTGAGGGAGAATTAAAATCTTTCCCAGATATCCAATCCCTAAGAACTTATGCAGCCACAAAACCATCTCTACATGAAACACTTAAGAAAGTACTAAACACAGAAGAAGAGGAAAAAAGAACAACGTTCTTCACAGGAGCACAGGGAAAAGAATAAAATATACACGAACCAACCCCAAACCAAAAGAAAGACAAAAAAGAAAAAGAAAAAACCAAGTGGAAGAACAACAACTCAATAAGAACTCCATGATAGGGACGAACACTCACATTTCAATAATTAGTC
>NW_007256182.1:329810-344780 GCF_000164805.1 Carlito syrichta | reverse complement strand
CGCCCGCCCGCTTCCCATGGGGTGACATCCGCCCCGCCCCTCGGCCCCTCCCCAAGGCGGGCAATTCCTGGACGCGAGGCTGAGCGGCGGGGGGCAGGGAAGCCGGGACGGAAAGAAACCCCAGCCTCTGGGGAAGGCAGGGGGGCCGGGCGACTCCCTCCGCTGCGCGCCGGTTCCGCCGAGCGGGCCGGGCGGGGGAGGAGGAAGAGGGCTGGGCCGGAGCGAGCAAGGGGATATTCCTCTCCCGGCTTGAGTCAGACGCGGGCGGATCCGTCCTCCCCCGTTCCCTCCCAGGAGACGGGAACTTACTTCATTTCCCTGGGGCAGGTTCGCCCACGTTACCAACTCTCCCCCTCCCCCCGCTCCCCGGTCCCTTCCAGCTTCCGCGCCCCCCACCCAGCTGGGCAGGACCCAGGCCGCGCTGCCACCCCCTCTTCGGGGAAAGGCGGCCGCAGCCGCAGACACCTGGGGGCCGGGGCTGGGGGTGGGGGCTCCCTAGCAGCCGCCAGAGCGTTGTCCAACACGTGAGACTCATGTGATGAAGCCGGGGGAGGGCGGGCAGGTCGCTCCTTCCCTCCCCGGCAGCGGCCAGACGTGCCTGGAGTCACAGGGTAGAACACGTAGCTCCAACCCACCCACTAGCTCCCATTTAACCCAGCCCGCAGCCTCTCCATTACTCCTTGGCTTACCCCCACCCCCCACTCCTCTCTAACCGCCCCCCCCGCGCTCCCTCCCGCCTCCCCGCCCGTCTGCCCGCCCCACTTCTCATTCACTTGGCTCGCACGGCGCAGACCGCGCAGGGAGCACACCCCGCCAGTCTGTGCGCAGAGCAGAAGCCAGAGGCCGCGGGGACACCGGGCCGTGCACGCCCCCAACTGAAGCTGCATCTCTAAGCCGTAGCTTCAGCGGCCCAGGGGATTTCAGGGACCGCAGACTCAGGGGAACCTCTGCGGAGAGACGCTCCGAAGCCCGCTCTTGGACAGTCCTCACCCCGACGCTCAGCTAGTGCCGATAGGAGCGCGCAGTGGCCCCAGCTCGCCGCACCATGGAGCGGATCCCCAGCGCGCAACCACCCCCGGCCTGCCTGCCCAAAGCGCCAGGACTGGAGCACGGAGACCTACCAGGGTAAGTTGGCACCCCCTGGTCCCTTCAAGCCTCAACGCCAGCCCGGTGTTCTGTGCCGCTCCCAACTTGGAGCAGCCCAGGGCGCATCTGGGGGCTCCTGCTCGCCTGGGCGCTGCAGCCGGGGCGCACGCAAAGTCACGACCCTCCTTGGTCCCTCTCCTTGCAGGATGGATTTCGCCCATATGTACCAAGTGTACAAGTCGAGGCGGGGAATAAAGCGGAGCGAGGACAGCAAGGTAAGCGCACCCCTCCGGGACCCCGCGCCCCGGCCCCTTCGCGCGCACTGAGTTTCCAAGAAAAGTTTTCTGGCTTTGAGGCTGGCGGGGGGACGGATGCAAGGTGTGAGCTCGGTGCCTCCACTGAGTGACTTTGTAAAGAAGGGGCAGACAGTGGTTCTGGGTGCGACTCTGCTCCTCTGCCCGAGTCGTCTTGTGCCGGGGGGCTGACAGCAGGGGCGGCCTCGCATCCCCTTCCCCAGGCGCCCACCGCCTCCCCGTGCGTCTTGCAGGAGACCTACAAATTGCCGCACAGGCTCATCGAGAAAAAGAGACGTGACCGGATTAACGAGTGCATCGCCCAGCTGAAGGATCTCCTACCCGAACATCTCAAACTTACAGTAAGCGAGAAGCTGGCCCTTCTCCAACCCAGGTCCTCTGCCCAGAGGGCGGGCGGGGGTCACTCGCCGCCTGCAGGACCCGTGGGGGTACTGCAGACCAGACAGGCGGATCAGACCCGGCGGGTGGCTCTATGTCGGGATACCCTTCCCTAGTCCTGGGGTTTTCCGGCACCCTCACGCACAAGAGGCAGGAATCTGCCTCGCCTCTCCAGTTTGGTTCCAACACCAGCTGGCCTTCCTTTTCAAAAATTGAAGAGTTCCCCTTCTGGTGATTTTTCGGGGTTCTTTAGTTTTCCTGACTTGAGCAAACCAAGCAACACTCAGATTTTATTTACCGCTGCCTCTCCTTCTTCGCCATTTTTCTTAAAAAATAAGACTTGCTTTGGCGTGTGATGTTTATGGCCTGCCCTTTCTTGACAGCAGCCAGCGGCTACTTGGCAGCTTTGGACAGAGAAAGAAAAAAAAGTAGTACTGAGAGAGGGAGAAATAAGCCTGGATGAGCTGGAAGTTCTGAAAGGGTGTCAGGAAAGAAGTGAGGGAAAACCTTTTGGCTGCCAGCCACAATAGAAGTCCCTCTCTGGGTTGACACCACTGCGGAGAAATGTTATCTCCGGATTCCCCCGAGTTAAGGTCAGCAGAGGCTGCTGGAGAAATATATCTGTCAAAGCTTTTTTTCTGAGGTGGTTGCAGCTTCCAAAATACCTCCAAAGATAGATGACACCCATTTTTTATTCTTCAATCAATCATATACATAATCTTTTTCAAAACATGATCTACCGACTTAAAACTAAATTTAGCCAACCAGGAAAAGCTATTCTACCTTTTTTTTTCCTTTTAAAGACGTTTCTTATTGCTAATAAGTGACCCAGAGAGGGACTTCTCTGACCTCACCGCTGACTAAGGCTCTTTTTTATTCCAGACTTTGGGTCACTTGGAAAAAGCAGTGGTTCTTGAACTTACCTTGAAGCATGTGAAAGCACTAACAAACCTAATTGATCAGCAGCAGCAGAAAATCATTGCCCTGCAGAGCGGATTACAAGCTGGTGAGTGCTGCATCTGCCTATCACCTTTGAAAGAGTTTGAGCAGAAACAGAGAGCCCGTGGGCTCCACATCTGATGTAAGAAACATTCCTGCAACAAATTGCTTATGCACATCCGTTGGGGGAGATGCAGTTTTAGCTTTCCTGAAAGGTCAGACTTTTCATTTGGAATGCTGCTGTGTGCCACCTGGCATGAATACATATTAGTTCAAATGATAAAATATTTCTGTGGCATTTTGGCTTTAAAGTCTCTGGGTTCTGAGAGACTTCCCGACTCCGATTTAAAATGCCAAGGCACCTATAATTTGCATTGTGGGTGTTTTACAGTTGGCCTTCTTTGCCCGCTTTCATTGGAGACTAGACTACTGTATGCCCCAGTGTTTTCCAGCTTCTTTACCTCCTTTTCACTTGGTGTGTGGTGTGATCCTGGCAGGATACGGCGGGAGTTTCTCCTGCATTTCATGTGGTTCCCTGAATAGCCACTAGGTATCTTAGTGAATTGCACAACCTGGCGAAACCACTGAAGTTTCATCTTTCGTTTCTATGGACTTCCAGAGAATGAGAGTCACCTGCTAACCCTCCGGTCTCACCCCTTACACATAATACTGTGCAGACTGGGGAAAATTATTCTGTTCACTCCCTCTGTCCATTCTTCTCTGCTTCCTCTCCAAGGCTAGTATGATGAGAATCACAAGAGCCCAGCAAGTGCTTCTGCCAGTTTCCTCATTAGAAATAGGAAGATAGCCGGGCTCGGTGGCTCAGCCTGTAATCCCGCGCCTTTGGGAGGCTGAGGTGAGTGGATTGCCTGAGCCCGCGGGTTGGAGACCCGCCTGGGCAGCGAGACCTCATCTCTACAATAAATCCAAAAATCAGCCGGGCGTGGTAGCGCATGCCTGTAATTCTGGCTACTTGGAAGGCCGAGGCGGAAGGATTGCCGGAGCCCAGCAGGTCGAGGCTGCGGTGGCCGGGAGCAGCCACTGCACTCCAGTCTGGGCGACAGAGTGAGACTCCAACTCAAATAAATAAATAAATAAATAAAATAGGAAGATAACTTCTTGAGGATCATGAATTGAATATGTGGGAAAGAAATAGCCTAATTAAAGGTTACACATGACTGCAACTTTTACAAATCATTGAAAATAAGCTTACCTTAGGTGATAGTTGTTCCTTCATTCTTTATTTCATTTTATGACTATCTGGCCTCTGCCCATCTTGCCACCGTGAGATTGATGTTCTGTAGATTGACTCGGGTTTATAAATATACCAGTATGTTCACTGCTGCGTCACTTACGATGAAAACCCAGGGACACCCTATACATTCAACATGAGGGCAAATAGTCTGTCTTTATTAATTATGCTCCATTTTTATGATGGGATATTATGCAGCCATTAAAAATCATATTTCAGCCGGGTGTGGTGGTTCATGCCTGTAATCCCAGCACTTTGGGGGGCTGAGGTGAGAAGTTCACTTGAGCCTGCGAGTTTGAGAGCAACCTGGACACAGCAAGACCTTGTCTCTATAAAAGTAAAAAAATTAGCCAGGCATGGTGGCACGCGCCTATAGTCCCATAGTATTAAGGCTGAGGTGGAAGGATCGCCTGATCCCAGGAGGTCAAGGCTGCGGTGAGCCATGATCATGCCGCTTGTGAGGGTGGCCTGGGCAACAGAGTGAGACCCTCAACTCAAAAAAAGAAAAATTATATTTTAATCTCTGAGTGATAGGATTATCATTTATTTTTACTTTATTCTTTATACTGTTCAGTGTAATTTTTCTCTGAGCATATTACTTTTGGAGTTGGGAACACAAGTTGGCAAATGTGATTTTTTTTTTTTTAACTTAAAGAAAAGTCCCCTGTGTTTGGAGTATAGGTAATCAGGTGTACCACAGAGACTTCTGAAACATCTTCCTTTGTATCTGTGTTTCCCCAGGTGAGCTGTCAGGGAGAAGTGTCGAAGCAGGTCAAGAGATGTTCTGCTCAGGTTTCCAGACATGTGCTCGGGAGGTGCTGCAGTATCTGGCCAAGCACGAGAACACTCGCGACCTGAAGTCTTCACAGCTTGTCACCCACCTCCACCGTGTGGTCTCTGAGCTGCTGCAGGGTGGTACCTCCAGGAAGCCGTCAGACCCAGCTCCCAAAGTGATGGACTTCAAGGAGAAACCCAACTCCTTGGCCAAAGGCTCGGATGGCCCTGGAAAAAACTGTGTGCCAGTCATCCAGCGGACTTTCGCTCACTCGAGTGGGGAGCAGAGCGGCAGTGACACGGACACAGACAGTGGCTATGGAGGAGAATCAGAGAAGGGAGACTTGCGCAGCGAGCAGCTGTACTTCAAAAGCGATCACGGACGCAGGTTCACCATGGGAGAAAGGGTCGGCACCATTAAGCAAGAATCCGAAGAACCCCCAACAAAAAAGAACCGAATGCAGCTCTCAGATGATGAAGGCCATTTCACTAGCAGTGACCTGATCAGCTCCCCATACCTGGGTCCACACCCACACCAGCCTCCTTTTTGCCTGCCCTTCTACCTGATCCCACCATCAGCGACTGCCTACCTGCCCATGCTGGAGAAGTGCTGGTATCCCACCTCTGTGCCAGTGCTATACCCGGGCCTCAATGCCTCCGCTGCAGCCCTCACCAGCTTCATGAACCCAGACAAGATCTCGACTCCCTTGCTCATGCCCCAGAGACTCCCTTCTCCCTTGCCAGCCCATCCTTCTGTCGACTCTTCTGTCTTGCTCCAAGCTCTGAAGCAGATCCCCCCTTTAAACTTAGAAACCAAAGACTAAACTCTTTAGGGGAATCCTACTGCTTTGCTCTCCTTCCTCCCTGCTTCCCAAAAAACAACAAAAAAATGTTTTTGTGAGTGCAGCGTGATTGTTCCGTTGTGTATAATGAGATAATCAATCTGAGGCATGGGAAGAAGATTCAGGGTGTGTGTGTGTACACGTGTGTGTGCGTGTGCACGTGTGCCTGCGTGTTGGTATAGCACATTAAAGCTTTTTTTGGCACAGGGAAGTCTTGAAGGATTGCTTGACATGGGGGGCGGGGGCGTCTGTAGCAGGCTTCTGGACTTTTCCCCACCCAGAGAATAGCCCCCTTTGATACAAATCAGCTGGATTTTCACAAGCTTCAAAGTCTTGGTCTGTGAGTCAGTTTGGGAGCTGGGTCTGTGGCTTTGAGCAAAAGGTACTTTCAAAAGAGGGCTTTCCAGAGCACAGCTCCCAGCCAGCTGTTGGTACCCCACCCTTTTCCCTTTATTGTGGACATGACTCACCAGACGCCAGGGAGAGAGCAGTCAGACTGAGCTTTCTGCTAACGCGGTGAGGTAGCAGACACTGGTATAGCACGGTAGTGGTTTGGGGAGATTTCCGCAGGTCTGCTCCCCACCCCTGCCTCGGATGAATAAAGAGAATGTAGTTCCCTTCTCAGGCTTTCGTAGTGATTAGCTTACTAAGGAACTGAAAATGGCCACCTTTACAAGCTGAGCTTCTAGGGAGGGAGGACTTCCCTGGGCCTCTGGCACCTGTTTCTAGGTCTCACCATTCGTACTTGCTGTCCAGGGAACCAAACCAGAGTCTGAGAGATGCAGACGCCCTGAGCACCCCAAAGTTCACAAAGCTGAGAAACAAACTGCTACCTTGGGGCACAGCTAGACTCAGTTTTAAATCCTACAACTCCTTTTAACAAAGCTTAGCTTCTCAGAGGCCTAACCAATCCTTGGCACTGCAAGATCCTTTCTGTAGGCTAATTCCTCTTGCCCAATGGCATATGGAGTGTCCTTATTGCTAAAAAGGATTCTGTCTCCCTAGAAGAAGTTTTATTTTTTGGTCCAGAGTACTTGTTTTCCCTGACTCGTCCGGCTAGCCCTGCACCGGCTTCTCACAATGCACTATGCCTGATCGCTGATCGTGTTTAACTTTTTCTTTTCCTGTTTTTATTTTGTTATAAAGTCATTGCCTTTATTTGTAAAGCTGTTATAAATATATATAATATAAATATATTAAAAAGGAAAATGTTTCAGATGTTTATTTGTATAATTACTTGATCTACAAAGTGAGAAAAATGAATGTATTCCTGTTTTTGAAGAGAAGAATAATTTTTTCTCAAGGGAGAGGTACAGTGTTTATATTTTGGAGCCTTCCTGAAGGTGTGAAATTGTAAATATTTTTATCTATGAGTAAATGTTAAGTAGTTGTTTTAAAATACTTAATAAAATAATCCTTTTCCTGTGGAAGAGAAAGACGGTCTCCTGACTTTTTTACGTAACTCGATTGTGTGATGTGGCTGTCTTCCTGTGTTCTGTCTTTTGGCGGAAAGCACCAACTCGTAAATCTCGGTGTACTTTCATTCAGATTTTCAGATGCCTTGTATTCAGTCAGAATCAGCTTAGTCAACTTAGTAGGTTAATATTGGTTATTTTTTTTTTTTAACTAACCCTTGACAAGGACTCGAGGTCACCCTATGCCTCTTTTCAGAGTTAATCAAAAAGCATATTTCACCCCCTGTCTGCTTTAGTCTTGGTCCTTAGAACTTGACAAAAATCCAAGGTATGAAATCGTGGCCAGTGTCTAGGGAGCTCGCTGGAGGGGTAGACACATTGAGAAAAGATTACTAGATTATTATGCAATACTAATTGCTGCCGGGATAGCACCTCTTTGCCAAGGCGGTCTAACTTTTTCAAATCTAGCAAGGTCTGATGGATTTGCCATATCCTGTCTCATTGCTGCTGGAGGCCACATTCCATAATTATTTTCTACATCCTTCCTGTACTTCCTCTAGGGTGTGTTTGTGTGTGAATGAATATTGGTGTTCCTTCGACAAGTGCTCGGATTAAAAAAAGAAAAAATTCCATGAGAAAAGTGGGAAGCGACCCGGTTGAGTAGTATTTTTGCCCCTCTCCTTCACCTTGGTGTGCAGCATTTCTGTCGGATACTCCCTCTCAGAAGAGTCCTGATGTTTCCTCTTGGCCGGTGCCTGGCTTAACGCGTTCCAGCCCCCAAAGCATCTGAGTCTTCCAGAACCCTCTGGCCGTCTGGAGCAAGCAGGGAAGCTGCCCCCGGGGCATTCTCAGCCGGGGAGGTAGAGGCAGCACCTGATCATTAGGGCGGCTAGTTTCAGATGTTACCTTCCCTGTCTCCAGAGGGGCCAGCATGCAGGAGTGAGCGTTGTCTCGCTTGTGCTTGAAGGTTGTGGAATGCGCCATCCACAAGGCACGACTGTCCCCAGGCCACGAGGTATTGTGGAAGGAGCCGGGACCAGGAGTGCAGAGGCCTGGCATCAATGTCACCTCCCTCTCCACGCCTGTTTTTGACTCGATAAAATAAGAATTCTGAGCCCTTCTCCCAAGTCCTACAGTTACTCCTTCTCCCAGCTTGTTAACGCCTGGGTCTCCAGGTCTCCTGTGTGCTAGACCCCTCAATTCCTCCATGACTTGCCGGATTTTTCTAGCAAGACTTTTTTTGGGTAAAAATCCAAACAAGTCCAATTTATCCTGGTGATGGAGCCCTGAGTTGCAATCATGCCCTCTCTTTCCTAAACCACGATTCAAGGAGTGGCCGTGGGGACAGAAGGAAGTGGTGGGAGCAACCTGAACTGAAAAAAAAAAAAAAAGGGTGTCAACCCAGAATCCCCCTACAGGAACCTGCACCTGTCAAGCGCCCCGCCCCGCCCCCCCAAAGTCGCAGCTGTCCCTCCGCCTCGCTTTCGGCTTCCAGTTTGCCCTTGACCTTCCTTGCAGCCCGGTTTCAGCAGGATCCGAGCGCGCTCCGAAGGCGGGGCAGGGGAGGGGCGCGCACCCCAGGCTTCGGCCCCCGGGGACAAAGACCTCTGTTTCGAGACGCGGTGGCGGGTGCGAGGGGCTGGAGCGCTGGCTCTGGCCCAGGAGAGGTGGCGGGAAGCAGGGGAGCGGAGGCTGGGGATCTGGCCGCCTTCAGACAGGGCGTGATCCGCCGGGCCTGCCGGGATGGTCTCACCCAGCGCTGACCTGCCTCGCCTGTTGACACAACGTCACGTTTCCGACTGCAGCCCTTTCATGTGCGGCCCGCGGCTAAATGCGGCTGCCGGTTCCTGGAAGCAGACGTGCCTGGCACCGCGTCAGCAGAAACCTGATCCCCGGGGAAGCTTGGCAAGGCCTCGGGATCGCTCGGCCCCCAGAAATAGGGCCTGGCAGCGGGCGCGGGACAGCCCCCCCTCGCACCCAGCAGGAGGGAATCCGAGCGCTCTCCCGCGGGGGTGGGGGAGGGTTGGGGCGGGTGGGGAGCTGCCTGGAGGCAGGGCGAAGGGACCCGGGACGAATTAACTGGAAGCTAGACGCTTCCCGCGGATCCTCGTTGATTGTGCAGCCTAACAAGCTAAAAGGACCGTGGTGGGTCGTATTAGAATTCACATTTTGTAGATAAATAAAAGCAGACTCAGAGACGGGAGGGAACGTGCCCAAGGTCGCACAGCGTGGTCCCAGGGGCCAAACCCTTAGCAGGATGGTGGATCTGTTGGATTGTGGGTAGTTGAATCGGATCCGAGAAGGCTTCCACAGAGCCTGCTTTGTTAATCATTGTGATAATACAAATCTTGATGTTATTAATAATAGCTACAGCAAACGTGTGTAGCATTTACTACTTGACAGGCGCTCTTCAAAGGGCGCCATATACAATAACTTAATTATCACAGCAATTCCATGAGGTAAGTACAATTATTATACGGTTAATGACCTGTAGGCACAGAGAGGTTAAGTAACTTGCTCAAAAGCACACGGCTCCAGTAGTGAATTGGAATTTAAATTTGGCAATTCGGCTGCAAAGTCTATGTGCTTAACCACAAAAGCACACAGTCCTCCTAGTTAAATTAATAATAAAAATAACAATAGTAAAAGTAATAACAACTGCAAGTATTACTACCATATTTTGAGTACTCTCCTTATGCCAAGCACTATATTAAGTACTTTATGTAAATTATCTCTATTTCTTATGGCAACTGTGAAGGATAGATATGAACATGCCCCTTTTTTAATTAAAGAAAAAAAATAGTCCGGGCATGGTGGTTCAAGCCCATAATCCCCGCACTTTGGGGGGCCGAGGCAAGAGGATTGTCTGAGCCTGCATGTTCGAGACTAGCCTGGGCAACATCATGAGACTTCATCTCCACAATAAATGAAAAAATTAGTCTGGTATGGTAGCGTGCGCCCGTAGTTCCAGCTACTTGGAAGGCTGAGGCGGAAGGATCGCTGGAGCCCAGCAAGTCAACCCTGGGGTGGCCGTGAGTGTGCCACGGCATTCCAGCCTGGGCAATGGAGTGAGATTCCGAATCAAAAAAAAAAAATTAACATGCTCATTTTACAGCTAAAAAAACTGGAGCTCAGAGAGGGAAAATGCCTCATCTGAGGTGACACATCAGGTAAAGGAGAAAGCCATACCCTTTCTGTGTATGGAATTGCTTCTGCTCTGAGCTCCCGTGATGTTAGGCTTTGATACACGTGATCTCATTGAATCCTCCAAGTAGCCCTGTGGAGTATGCACGGCGATGCCCACTGTGAGGATAAGACACCAAGCTCAGAAGAAAGTTATTTGCCCCCCTCTTTATTTATTTCCTTATACATGTCTCCACACACCATCCCTCAGCCAAAAATGGGCCCATTCTCTGGTTAGAGAAACTAACTCAGCAGGACTACAGGGAAAATACAGAAAGGGTCCTACAAATTGGCTGTGCTAAGAACCAGAATCTGGGTTTGAAAGAAGTGCTATGTGGAGTGTTCTGGAGGGGAGGGTGAGATTCCTTTTCTCACTGTCTCTTTTTTTTGTTTTTTGTTTTTTTTGAGTCGGAGTCTCACTCTGTCGCCCAGACTGGAGTGCAGTGGCCGCTCCCGGCCACCGCGGCCTCGACCTGCTGGGCGCCGGCGATCCTGCCGCCTCAGCCTTCCAAGTAGCTGGAACTACAGGCGCGCGCTACCACGCCCAGCTAATTTTTGATTTATTGTAGAGATGAGGTCTCGCCAAGTTGCCCAGGCAGGTCTCGAACCCACGGGCTCAGGCAATCCACTCACCTCAGCCTCCCAAGGCGCGGGATTACAGGCTGAGCCACCGGTTTCTCACTGTCTCTTAAGGAAGGAGAGGGACCTAGGTCAGTAACTACCTATGAACCACCTGGGGCAAGACTGTTCCAGAGGGAGGAAGGGAGGGAGGGTGAGATTGAGTTCCCAGCTCCCCTCTGGAAGGGAGCCCCGGCAGGCTCAGAGACCAGGCCACCGCAGTGCCTGTCCTTCTCAGATTCCTCCAGCCCACCCACACCCTGGCCCATCTCTCCCCTTGGCCAGCACCCCAGTACTTGGCTGGTGAGGGGTAAGCAGAGGCTGTCTCGCTTTGTGGAATGAGGCTGGTATCTCAGGTTAGAGCTTGATGTGTTGCCAGGTTTCTCCTTGGGCCTCCGGAGCCCACTGTGAGGCTCAAAGAGGAGACAGAATGTGTTGGGCTCCCACGTGGTTTCATATAAAGACTATGTGTTAACGGGATCGGAGTGTTCTCTTGAGACCCAGGATTCCCTGGGGTGTCTGCCACATGGCATGGAGGGAGGGAAGGCTTTGGGCTTCTCACCCCTTGTCGGCTGGAGCAGCTTGCTGTTTCTCTGTCTCTTGTGTTGTAATAGTTTGTTTGAACAAGAGTTCTATTGCTGAAAAGCCATCACAAACAAGTTCGGAAGGCCCCAAGCAACTGCCCCCTCCCCAGGCCCTGCCGACACCTCACCCGCCTCTTTCCCTAGGATCCAGAGGGAGGTTGGGGCCATTCAAAGCCACCCTCCCCCAGCACCCCACCCAACACCACCCCCTGTTTATCCCGAGCCATCTGTTTGGCCCGACAACCACAGCAGAACATGAGCCGGGCGAAGCCTCTCCCACTGGCCATGGAAGCCACTGACATGTTCATCTCGTGGCTGGGTTATCCAGTCTTGTGATGTGGCTGGATTGGGGCCCAGAAGGTTTCTTCCGCTATAGATGGGGCCCTCCCTTCCCAAGGGAATCTCAGCAAAGATATCGAGGTGAGACGGGAGGGCATCACAAGGCTGCTGAGTGGTGAGGGTCGGCCTCAGTCTGGGATCAAAGGGATGGGGACAGCCAGCCTCTGCCACCCCTAGGTTCTGACCCTGCCCTCCCATGCCCCTCACCCGCCTTTGAGGGGACAAAGGAAAGAAATTGTGCCTATTCATTTGTTTGAAGCGCGAATAGGTTGTTTTTTTTTTGAAACCGAATTTTGGATGGGAATGTGGGGGTAGGATTTATGCAAGGATCTCAGGGCAATTCAAGCAGGGAGGAAGGAAAGAGAAACCACTCTTTCCAGAAAAAATTTTTTTTTAAAGCTTCAAATAAAATGTCTAATATTTTGTATCTCTTTTACTGTGGAGAATTTGAGGCATATTCAAGAGTAGACAGAAACAACAAAATAAAAAGTCAATTTAAAAAAAAAAATAGGCCGGGATCGGTGGCTCAGCCTGTAATCCCAGCACTTTGGGAGGCCGAGGTGAGTGGATTGCCTGAGTCCGCAGGTTCGAGACCCGCCTCGGCAACTTGGCGAGACCTCATCTCTACAACAAATCAAACATTAGCCGGCCATGGTAGCATGCGCCTGTAGTCCCTGCTACTTGGAAGGCTGAGGTGGAAGGATTGCCGGAGCCCAGGAGGTCGAGGCTGCAGTGGCCGGGAGCGGCCATTGCACTCCAGTCTGGGTGACAGAGTGAGACTCCAACTCAAAAAAAAACAAAAACAAATAAAGGACATGAATAGACATATCTCCAAAGAAGATATACAAATGGCCAACAAGCACATGAAAATATGCTCAACATCATTAGTCATCAGGGAAATGCAAATCAAAACCACAAGAAGATACCGCTTCACACCCACTAGGATGGCTGTGATAATAATAACAATAAAATGGAAAATAACAAGTGTTTTCAAGGATGTGGAGAAATTGGAAACCTTTGAATATTGCCAGTGGGAATGTAAAATGATGAAGCACTTTGGGAAGCAGAGGTGAGAGGATTACCTGCTCAGGGGTTCGAGACCAACCTGAGCAACACGGCTAGACTTCGTCTCTATAATAAATAAAAAAAAAATCAACCGGGCATGGTGGCACAGGTCTGTGGTTCCAGCTACTTTGAAGGTTGAGGTGGAAGGTTTGCCTGAGCCCAGCAGGTTGAGGCTGCTGTGAGCATGCCACTGCACTCCAGCCTGGGCGACAGAGTGAGACTCTGACTCAAAAAAAAAAATGAAGATATTGTAGAGAACACTAGCAGTTCCTCAAAAAGTTAAATATAGAATTATATTACCCTCCAATTCCACTCCTAATAGGTCTATACCCAAAAGAATTGAAAACAGGGACTCGAGCAAGTATACGGACACATATGTTCATAGCAGCACTGTTCACAAGAGTCAAAAGGAGGTAGAAATAACCCAAATGTTCATGGACAGATGAATGGATAAGCAAATATATATATATATATATATATTTTTTTTTTTTTTTTTTTCAATCATAAAAAGGGATGAAGTACTGATATGTGCTACAACATGGATGAACCTAAAGAATACGCTTAAGTAAAAGAAGCCAGGTGCAAAAGGTCACAAGTTTATACAAAATATGCAGAATAGACAAAGCCATAGAGACAGAATACAGACTGATGGTTGCCAGGGATTAGGGGAAGGGAGAAAATGCTTAATGGGTACGGGTATTTTACTCTGGAGACAGAAATGTTTTGGAACTAGACACGGTGGTGGTTGCATAACATGGTGAATGCATTAAATGCCACATAATTGTTCACTTTATAATAGCTAGTTTTATGGGATTTTACCTCAATAAATTATTATTATTTTTTAACCAGACAAAATAGGACTGGGTGCAGTGGCTCACACCTGTAATCCCAGCATTTTGGGAGGCCAACACAGGCGGATTGCTTGAGCGCAGGAATTTGAGATCAACTTGGGAAACATAGTGAGACTTCATGTCTACCAAAAAAAAAAAAAAAAAAATTAGCTGGGTGTGGTGGTGCCCACCTATGGGTCAAGCTACTAGAGAGGGTGAGGAAGGATGACTGCTTGAGTCCAAGAGGTCAAGACGGTGGTGAACCATGATTGTGCTCTAGCTTGGGCGACAGAGTGACATCCTGACTCAAACAAAACAAAACGAAACAAAGCATACACACCATAAAGCTAGACAGACTAGCATAATGGACCATCCGTTTATCAGTCTCCCAGCTTCCACAGTCATCAGTTCACGTCAAATTCCATTTTGTCTGTAATACATATAACCATCTACTTTGCCTGGTCACATGCTATTTTGAAGCAAATTCAGACATCATATAATTTCATTTGTAAATAGTTCTAAAATACTTAGTATCTATCTCTAAAATATATGTATTCTACAAAATACTATAACAGCATCATCATATATAAAAGATATTTAACACGGCCAGGCACGGTGACTGAGCCTGCATTCCCAGCACTTTGGGAGGCCAGGCTGAGAGGATTGCCTGAGCCCACAAGTTTGAGACCAGACTGGGCAACATGGTGAGACCATATCTTTACAATAAATCAAGAAAAATTTAGCCAAGTGTGGTGGCACGTGCCTGTGGTTCCATCTACTTAGAAGGCTGAGGTGGAAGGATCACCTGAGCCCAACAGGTGGAGGCTGCGGTGGCCATGAGCATGCCACTGCACTCCAGCCTGGGGGACAAGAGTGAGATTCCAACTCAAAAAAAATCACAGTACAAAAACTAATTTTTTTAGACTTGTTTTCTGAATAGGGTTATGGGTTGGTTTCCAAATTTAAAAACATAAAAAGTGGTCAGTGAAAAAAAAAATGGCCCCCCTGTTTCTATTCATCCTCCTGGTGTCCCGGTCTTCATCAAACTCACCCACAAGCAGACAGATAAGCAGTGCTTTAACTACTTTTGGAATTTATTTATGCATATACATATAAATGTGGGTGTTGGCTATCATGTGGTCCCCTTTTCTCACGAAAATAACATGCCATCCACATTGTTCTATACTTCTTATTTAACTATGTCTTGGGGAGCTATCCACATGAACACATAGAAAGGCTTTTCAGCCGGGCTTGGTGGCTCAACCTGTAATCCTGTGCCTTTGGGAGGCTCAGGTGAGTGGATTGCCTGAGCCCGCGGGTTCGAGACCCGCCTGGGAAGCGAGACCTCATC
>NW_007256182.1:313109-329513 GCF_000164805.1 Carlito syrichta | reverse complement strand
CTGCTGGGCTCCGGCGATCCTTCCGCCTCAGCCTTCCAAGTAGCCGGAATTACAGACGCGTGCTACCACATCCGGCTGATTTTTTATTTATTGTAGAGTTGAGGTCTCGCTGCCCAGGTGGGTCTCGAACCCACGGGCTCAGGCAATCCACTCACCTCAGCCTCCCAAGGTGCGGGATTATAGGCTGAGCCACCGAGCACAGCTTGGATTATTTTTTATCTTTGGCTATCACCAGCAAGGATGCAATGAGTAATTTTATACATATGCCATTTTGGGGGTCTATAACAGCATTTATGGGCTAAACTCCCAGATGGGATTGCTGGATCAATGGCATGAGCAGGTGTTATTCAGCTGGGTATCACAGACTCTCCTCCAAGGGACAGAGTTCATGTTCTTTTAATGACCCAAGAGAGTTGCCTGTTTTGGAGGCCGTTGGCAAGAGATTCAGAAGTCTTAGAACATGTACATCTTGAGACCAAAAGATTCCACTTCTAGGAGTTATCCTGAAGAAGTTATGCATCGACTGGGCGTGGTGGCTCAAGCCTATAATCCCTGCACTTTGGGAGGCTGAGTTGAGAGGATTGCCTGAGACCATGGGTTCGAGACCAACCTGGGCAACATGGTGAGATCTTATCTCTACAGTAAATCAAAAAATTACCTGGGCATGTTGGTGCACGCCTGTAGTTCCAGCTACTTGGAAGGCTGAGGCGGAAGGATCACCTGAGCCCAGCAGGTCAAAGCTGTGGTGGCCGGGAGTGTGCCATTGCACTCCAGCCTGGGTGACAGAGTGAGACACCAACTCAAAAAAAAAAGTTATTCATTAGGTTTCTTTCTTTTTTTTTTTTATGATTTATTGTAGAGACTAGGTCTTGCCAAGTTGCCCAGGCTGGCCTCAAATCCATGGGCTCAGGCAATCCTCTTGCCTCAGCCTCCCAAATTGTCATTAGGTTTTTAAAGATGAAGCTACAAGATTGGACACCTCTGTGCCATTAATAGTAAACCAAACAAAAAGAAAAGAAAAGAAAGAAGAAAAGAAATGAAAGAAGGAAGGAAAGGAAAGAAAGAAAGCAAACATCAGAAAAATGGCCCAGAAGGAGACTGGCTGAGTAACATATAGTTCGTGCAAATGCTGGAGAGGCTAAATAGTCATGACAGATTAGGTTAGGAAAGTAAATTTATTATTATTTATATGTTGTACAGGGTGGGAAAAATTGGCCACTAAACAGTATGTTCAGACTGATCCCGTTTTCAAGCAAATAATACTATGTGTGCTTCTAAATGCCCTCTCTGCCTCAATTTCCACACCTGTAAAGTGAGGATGGTAGTTATCAGCTCACTGAGTTTTTGTAAGGATTAAATGACAGAAAATGTCTAAGATCCTTAGAACAGTATCTGACCCAGAGGACACCCCATGTCAGGATTATCTAAAATTAGTGTTGTCATTATTATTATTATCGTTATTAATTGTTTTATAGTTACACAAGCAAAACGTCTGGCAGACAATATTACAAAAATGCAATCATTATAGAGTTATTTTTCCTTGAAGGTTATTTGTTTCTTTATATTTTTTCTTTGTCTTTTCTTTCTTTCTTTTAGAATAATGGACACATGTTATTTTTGTAACATATGTCATGAAGTGCAAAAGAAAAAAGCCAGGTGCAGTGGCTCACACTTGTAATCCCAGCACTTTGGGAGGCTGAGGCGAGAGGATCGCCTGAGCCCAGGGGTTTGAGACCAGCCTGGGCAACTTGATGAGATCTCATCTCTACGGTAAATTAAAAAAAAAAAAAAGAGCTGGCATGGTGACGCATACCTGTGGTTCCAGCTACTTGGAAGTCTGAGGTGGAAGGATCACCTGAGCCCAGCAGGTTGAGGCTGTGGTGGCTGTGAACGTGCCAGTGCACTCCAGCCTGGGCAATAGAGTGAGACTCCAATCAAAAAAAATTTTTAAAGGAGTGTGGGGGGGAGGGACAACAATGGAGTTTTAAGGTGGCCTTGGACATCTGTACCCAGAGCCCCAGGGGGTGATGTGAATGGAAGAGGCACGGTGCTTTTTTGGGTTTTGCCAGCTCAGCCTTGGGCCCAGCCCTACACACTGGGACCAAAGCAACAGATAACTCCCTCCAAATGGTGAGTGGGAGAGTCTGCAGAAGTCTCTGCGGGTCCACGTATACATCGAAGCCCTTTAATAAGGACCTTACCAATTAGAGAGGACCAGAAGGTGAAAAAAAACACAAAGACACTCAGTAACCCATGATGGTCGTGAGAAAGGGGTCCCACCTCATTCATGGCTGTCCGCCCAGTACCAAGTCTGAAACAAAGCAGAAATGCAGTCAGTGTTTTCTGAGTGAACAAGTGAATCTAGGCTCTGCTGCGTGACCTTGAGGGAGTTCTTTCACTTCTCTGAGTCTATTTCCTCCGCCTACAAATGGGGATATTAGTGATCTTATAGAGATTGTTGTAAGGATAAAACTAAATCTTATTTGTAGAGTATGTAGTATCTAGCTCACATCAGGTATGTGGTAGGTACTTAAGCATGTGTTGACTAAAATGAATGCAAGGAAGGAATGACATAGGAAAGTATTCATACTAAAATGTGGGGCTGGGTGCGGTGGCTTACACCTGTGATCTCAGCGCTTTGGGAGGCTGAGGCGGAAGGATTGCTTGAGCCCAGGAATTTGAGGTTACAGTGAGCTATGATTGCACCACTGCACTCCAGCCTGGGCAACAGAGCGAGACCCTGTCTCTAAAAATAAAAAACAAAAAATAAAGCGTAAATGACTGATAGAACATTCTTTCCAGAAAGAGCTTTGTAGGGGATAAAGGGACGCTGTGCTGAGTACCGTACAAGGCAGTATGCACGCATTATCTAGTGCAATCTCCATTTTCCATTTACAGAAATTGAGACTCTGTGAGATTAAGTGACTCACCCAAGGTCACACAGCAAGCAGATGGCACAGACAGGATACAAATCAACATATGACTCAAAAGTCCTTGCTGAAGGAGCCCTGGATGTCAAAATGAACAAAGGCATGAGGAGGACAGAGGGTCAGAGACAAACTCCCTGCTCTGTGCAGGGTGCTGAATTACCTCACCCCTCAGGCAGACCGAGCGTGTGCTCGACACACCAGGAAAGCAGCCCCAGCTCCCCTCAAAACTGGAAAATAATTTCTTTGTGATATTTCAAAGAAAAACACTGAGATACTCTTACGAGGAAAAGCAAGGTCTTATTGGGGCTTCTCTGCATTTACTTTAAGCCTAGTGTTTTTGTCAGTTTGCACGTCCTACGGGGGAGCTGCTGCTCAGGACCTTAGGACTTAATTCCCCTGGGGGCTCAGGGCCCCTAGCCCTTACCCAGCAGTGAGAGAGTCTGGGGGCAGGAGAGTCAGGATAGGGACCCGTCTGGCCCCTGCTTCCCTCAGGCTTCCGTGGCCACATGCGGGGTATTTCTCAGGGCAATGGCCTCAGCTTCCCTGACCCCTGGCTTCTCACGGACTGCCTTTCAGACAAGGCGCTCACTGTCCAGGCATGTTCCAAGCCACCGGCTCGAGTCCGAGCCAGCCCAAGCCTGTTGCAATGAGTCAGCCTTTCACTGGGGAAAAAACGCGGTGACTGGCCTCCAAGTCACTTTTTCCAGCTTGGCCCTTGTCCTCGACTGGGTCTTGGGAGGCCTTCATTTTTCCCTTTGGGATTCTGCTGTCTACAAGGGGTTCCCAAGAGACCCTGGGAAGCATGGGGGGCTGGAATTCCTTTGAAGGCGGGTTGAGTTGCTTCAGTTCAGCCAAATGAAGGTCCATGGAGGTGCCCATTTGGTCTCTTTCCTCTTTGGAATAAACAGTAACCTCCCCGCCTCCCTCTCTCCTGCCCATATAAAGTAGAGGCCACAAAGGGAAGTCTTTGTCTCCCATAGAGTTGTGCCCATCTAGTCATGGTGGGGCAGGGGGAGTGAGGGGGGTTATACAATAAAGCCCACCCTTGTCACCTTTCACAGACTATGCTGGCTCAACAACCCTGGGTACCTGGAGCTTGGGGCACACTTGGCCTCTTACCAACTAGTGGTGCTTTCCTGAAAGACGATGCTCCCTCAGGCCCCTTGAATTTTAAAGCAAGCACCGTTACCTTCCGTGAACCTTCCCATCCCCAGCTCTATGCCAGGGCTCTGGTTTCAGAGCTGTTCACCTTACCCTCCCTTCTGACTCACCTCTGGCTTCCCAGGGCTTCGAGAGGCCTCCCCTGCATGGCTAGGCTCAGCTGAGGTGGATTTTCCCTGGGTGACTGTGTGGGAGGGAGGGGGAGGGAGTGACCATTAGTCAAGGGACAGGAGGTATTGGAAGGCGGGGGTTGCCCCTTGTGAATTCTGGAGCAAATTCATTCTCTCTGGAGGAAACACTAACCTTCCTGCCTCTGAGGCCCCTACTTAGGACCTCCTGTTGATTTTTTGCTGATTAGCAAAGATTAATCTCTCAATCATCGGTTCATTCAGGCCACAGATATTTATTGGTACCTTTATATGCCAGGCACTAGGCATTTGGCCTCCAGTGGTGCACAAAAGAGTGCACCTGAGCCCTGTTCTCATGAAGCTGCCAGTCTGAGGGGGACACTGCCACTAACCTGATAATTACACAGACAAATGCCAACAATCCACAATAAATGAAGAAGGAAGAAGGCCAGGTGCGATGGCTCATGCCTGTAATCCCAGCACTTTGGGAGGCCGAGATGGGAGGATTGAGCCCAGGAGTTCGAGATCAGCCTAGGCAACATAGTGAGACCCTGTCTCTACAAAAGCTTGTACAAAGTTAGCTGGGTGTGGTGGCCCAAGCCTGTAGTCCCAGCTACTCAGGAGGCAGAAGTGAAAGAATCACCAGAGCCTAGGAGTCTGAGGCTGCAGTGAGACTTGGTGCCACTGCACTCCAGCCTGGGTAACAGAGTGAGACCCCTGACTCAAAAAAAAAAAAAAAAAATTAAGGAAGTGTATACATGAATGGACAACACAGTGCCTGGCTCGGTCTCGGGTGATCAGGAAAGATTTGCATGAGATAGATGGATAAGTAGGAGTGGTCTGGTTGAGATGGGGAAAAAGATATTAGAGCCCTAACCCCCAATACTTGAGAATGCGACCTCATTTGGAAATAGGATCTTAATAGAGGTAACCTAGTTGACATGAGGTCCTTCGGGTGGACCCTAATCCTGACTGGTGTTTTTATCAAAAGGGGAAATTCGGACACAGAGACAGACACACACACAGGGAGGATGTCATGTGAAGATGAAGGCAGAGATGGGGCGATGCATCTGCAAGCCAAGGAACACTACAGATGGCCGGCACACCACCAGAAGCGGGGGTGACCGGGAAACAGATGCTCCCTCACAGCCCAGGGAAGAAACCCAGCCTGCAGACACCTTGAGTTTGGATTTCTAGCCTCCAGAACTCGAGATCACACATTTCTGTTGTTTAAGCCACCTCATTATGGTCTTTTGTTGTGGTAGCCCCAGGAGACTAATCCAGTGTTCCAGACAGAGGAAACTGAAAATGCAAAAGCCCTCAAGGAGAGGGGAAGTAGGCAGGTTTCAGAAGGAAGGCCAAAAGAAGGCCACCCGGGCTGGAATGCAGACTCCAAAATTCCTTTATCTCCACTGAGAGGGCAGAGGATCAGTGCGGGCGCCTCAGGTGTTTATTGTATAAAAATACCAATAAAAATAACTGCCTTAAAGAGGTATGGAATGTACACGACAGGCCCGGGGTGGCTGGAAGTGACTACGCTGTGCAGGGGCTTCCCTGGGAGGTGGGTATTGGAGTCTTTAGTCCTGAGGAAAGGGGAAGCCAGCAGAGTTCACAGGTAGCCTGGAGCCTAGCTTGAACCCTGCGACTGTCGGCAAATTACGTGCTGTCTGCCTCAGTTTTTCTTTCTTCCCTTTCCTGGGACATTCCATGGCCATGTGACCAGCAGTGTGCTTGATGTTGCCATCATGTGTGTGATGAGCCAGTGAGAAGGAAGAGAGAAGAATGAAAATTGTATCAGACAGCTTTTGTTCATGTGGAGCTTGTAGTCTAGTTGGGGAGATGGACTACACTTGTGCCAGTGCTAAGTGAATTCAGAGGACAGTGTCAGACATCCTCGGGGACTCCCTGATGGGGGTCCTGATGTCTGAGTGGGGGCTCCCAGTGGCTGTTTCTGTGCTGCTCACCTCTATACCCTGATAGCTGGTTGATCCAGGGAGTCAACACATGACCCAAGTTGGGCCAATCAGAATCTTTTCCTCGGATATTTTGGCCAGGATCTAGGGAAGAAATTCAGCTTTTCTCTGAGGAAACAGGATGCTCTTGGTGGCTATGTTTGCTGCTATATAGAGGGGACTGGTCTGAGGGAATGGAGCTGACAGAGATAAGAAGGGGGGACAGAGATGGACAGAAAGACAGAGAGAGACACATATACACACACACAGAGAGAGAGAGAGGGACACAGAAGGAGAGTGAGCCCTTGACTGTCCTCAGGCCCAGCTGTACCTCTGCTTGTCTTGTCCTTACACAAGCTACCTGCACATTCTTCCCCTCTACATTTCTCCTTTTTGCCCAGGCTAGTTGGAGCTGGGTTTCTGTCACCTACAATCTTAAGAGTCTGACTCACACAGGGGTCCACCGTGTCAACCTCATCCACTGTATAATAATGAAGTGACTGAGACATTGCACTGGGCCCCAGTGTGTGCTGTTTTGTCAGGGCCCAAGAAGCTGTCCTTGCCCTCTTAGGAAAATCTCCCTGGAGTTGAGGGAGGCTGTCCTCACTCTTTATACTATGCAAGGTACTTGTGTCTCCACGAGACTGGATTGTTTTGCTTTGTAAACCCTACAAGTCACGAGTTAAATCTCCTCCATCCTAATTTTTTTTTTTGCATCTAAGTTTCACTCTGTCACTCAGGCTGGAGTGTGGTGGCATGATCACCCCTCACCACAGCATCGACCTCCTGGGTTCAGGCAACCCTTCAGCCTCAGTCTCCCAAGTAGCTGGGGCTACAGTTGTGCACTACCACGCCTGGCTAAGTTTTTGATTTTTTAATATAGACGAGGTCTCTCTATGTTGTCCAGGCTGGTCTCAAACTCCTGGGCTCCAGCAGTCCTCCTGCTTCAGCCTCCCAGTATGCTGAGATTACAGGTGTGGGCCGCCATACCCAACCTCACCGTAGTCTTACCGTTGAGGAAACTGAGTCTCAGAGGAGGAGAATTGTGTTTGTGTGAAAGTGGTAGAGCCTTTTCAGGCTTGCTGGTCCTTAAAACAACTCTTATGAAACAGAAAATCCTAGGCAGTTCAAGTCTTGATCAGGCAAGGAATAATCATCCTTCTTTCACGAATTCATCAACAAACATTTTCCTACAGATAAAGAAGGGAAATTACCAAAGGCTTGTGTGGAGCCTATAGTGTGAGTTCAGAAAGGCAGACATGGTCTTTTATCTTGATAAGGTCAGTAATTGTTATAGACACAATGTCAGGCATAAATTAGGTGCTCAATAGATGTTTACTAAAAAAGAATAAGAACACTGTCTTGCCAGGTATGGTAGCTCACGCCTGTAATCCCAGCACTTTGGGAGGTAGAGGCCAGAGGATTGTCTGAGCCCAGGGGTTCAAGAGTAGCCTAAGCAACTTGGCAGTATCTCGTCTCTACAACAAATCAAAAAATTAGCTGGGCGTGATGTCACATGCCTGTAGTTCCAGCTATTTGGAAGACTGAAGCAAAAGGATGGACTTTATCCAGCAGGTCGAGGCTGTGGTGGCCGTGAGTGTGCCACTGTACTACAGCTTGGGTAACAGTGAGACTCTGACTCAAAAAAAACCCATAAAACAAAAAAGAGGCTGGGCTCAGTGGTTCAGCCTATAATCCCAGCACTTTGGGAGGCCGAGGCGAGTGGATTGCTTGAGCCTGCAGGTTCAAGACCAGCCCAGGCAACTTCTTTCTCATCTCTACAATAAAATAAAATAAAATAAATTAGCCAGGTGTGGTAGCACGTGCCTGTAGTTCTGGCCACTTGGAAGGCTGAGGCGGAAGGATCGCTGGAATCCAGGAGGTCAATGCTGGGGTGGCTGTAAAAGAGCAACATCTTATTGAGTGCCCTAAGTACTTTATAGGTGTTCATTTAGGAACCCATATCCAACCTTAAGAGATTGATATTAAGCCGGGCTCAGTGGCTCAGCCTGTAATCCCGCGCCTTTGGGAGGCTGAGGTGAGTGGATTGCCTGAGCCCGCGGGTTCGAGACCCGCCTGGGCAACTTGGCGAGACCTCATCACGACAATAAATCAAAAATTAGCCAGGCGTGGTAGCATGCATCTGTAGTTCCGGCTACTTGGAAGGCTGAGGCGGAAGGATCGCCGGAGCCCAGCAGGTCGAGGTTGTGGTGGCTGGGAGTGGCCACTGCACTCCAGTCTGGGTGACAGAGTGAGACTCCATCTCAAAAAAAAAAAAAAAAAGAGATTGATATTACTGTGCCCATTTTAGAGATGAAAGCACTGAGGCAGAGGTAAATAACTTCTCTGAGGTCACACAGCTATAAATGTCAGAGCCATCTCTAGCTTTCTGGCATCCAGGCATACTCCTTGGACGATACTGCTGATCTCTGAAGAAATGAATAAATGAATGATAAAAGCACACTGGCTAGTTAGGCTAGCTATAGGCATATACCAACACATGTATTTAAGGAGCACTTGCACTGGAGCCGCTGGAGAGTGAGACCTGGAAAAATTTAAGTTCAAGAAAATTCTCCAAGGCAGTGGGATGCGATGAGTCTTAAATCTGGGTAGGACATTGGGATGTGAAAAGAAAGATGTGAGCACTTAGGTCTGAATCTTCTTATTCCCAAACCAACATAATAATTGCTTTTGTGAACTGAGCGCTTTCTCTGCCCCAACCCTGCCTACTTTATCTTCTGAATCTCCCTACCCTCTTTGTGTCAAAGTGTCAGAGGCCTGTCTAACCACTCTTCTAAACCGCTCTCTCCGAATCCCCTGCAGTCCACAGGAAGGTCAGCCTCGTGGGGCATTCTTTTCAAAGCCACAGAATCTTTCCTTGATAATGACCATGTTTCGAAGGCAAAAATGGACATATACTTATGGCATTCATAGGCCCAAAGAGGTGAGGTCAGAAGGACCAGAACTCTGGCTTGTCAGTTGGCCAAGACCCAGGCCTTGAAAAGATCCATCGATGATGGTGGACTGGTCCCAGGGAGGATGGCGGAGTTGGGGGAGGTCTCTGACCTGCCGGCTGCCTTTGCTGGAGGGCTATATTACACCCACTATCTCCACTGACGATCTCAAGAGCACCCACTTCACCCTGGTGCAGGGACGGGCAGCACATTAGCTTTGAGGTCAGGCCAACCACAAGACAAGAAAAGGCACATCCCAACTTCAAAGGCCCGCTGAAGGCCAGGGCAGCTGAGCATAGCTCCGCGCCCCCACAGGGGATCCAGCTGCATCAGGGTCAAGCAGGTGCAGGGCAGGACAGGGTGCTGCCTGCGGGCTCAAGGGGATCTAAGTTGCCGGCGGAATTTATTTTCCACACAGCCTCATGGTTCAGGAGAACAACTTCTGGGGTCTTTGGGGGAGTCCTAGGGATAAAAGTGACCTGCACTTGGCCCTTCGAGAAAAATGGTCCTTCAAAAATGTATCCTCGCTCCTAGACACATTAGAACTGCAATAACTTTGGAACATTTTCTTCACTCTGGGATCTATGCTAAGCACTTTATGTACACGACTTTACTTATGTATTTATCTATTTATTTATTTAGAGTTGGAGTCTCACTCTGTCGCCCAGGCTGGAATACAGTGGCATGCTCATGGCCACCGTAGCCTCGACCTGCAGGGCTCAGGAGATCCTTCCATCTCAGCCTTCCAAGCAGCTGAAACTACAGACATGAACTCCCATGCCCAGCTAATTTTTTAAAATTTATTTTGTAGAGATGAGATCTTACCATATAGCCCAAGCTGGTCTCGAACTCCTGGACTCAGGCCATCAATCCTCTTGCCTCTGCCTCCCAAAGTGTTGGGATTATAGGCGTGAGCCACTGCGCCCAGTCATGACTTCATTTAATCCTCAGGACACCCTAATATAGGGATGATGACTCTCCTCATTAGATGCACAGAAAAAAATCCACAGACTTTTTTAAGGTCATGCAGCTGATAAGTGGCAGAGCCAGGAGTCAAATCTCGGCCTGACTTCAAATCCCTTGCTGTTAACCACAATGCTAGGTTGGGTCCTATTGAGACACACATATTCACTAAAACCTAGATGTTTTGCTCTCATCTGTTCATCCAGCAAACATTTCTTAAGCACTGGCTATGTGACAGGCACCGTTTTAGATGCTGGGGGCAAGCAAGACATAAATAAAACAAAAACTCCTGTCTTCATGGACACTTACATTATATCAGTGAAATCAAAACAACATTAAAAAGTGAAGCTTATTTTTATTTTTTTTAATTAAATTAAATTTTCTTTCTTTTTTCTTCTTCTTTTTTTTTTTTTTTTAGTCAGAGTCTCACTCTGTCGCCCAGGCTAGAGTGCAGTAGCATACTCATGGCTACTGTAGCCTTGAACTGCTGGGCTCAGACAATCCTTCCACCTCAGCCTTCCAAGTATCTGAAACTACAGGCATGTGTCACCACGTCCAGCTAATTTTTTTTTTTTTTCTGAATTGGAGTCTCTGTTGCCCAAGCTGGAGTGCAGTGGCACATTCACAATCACCGCAGCCTCGACCTGCTGGGCTCAGGCAATCCTTCCACCTCAGCCTTCCAAGTAGCTTAAACTACAGGCACACGCCACCATACCTGGCTAATTATTTGATTTATTGTAGGCAATTCTCTCCCTCAGTCTCCCAAAGTGCTGGGATTACAGACATGAGCCACTGTGCCCAGTCAAATTTTTTTTTTATTTATGAGAGTCAGGGTCTCATTCTGTTGCTCAGGCTGGAGTACAGTGGCTTGATCATGGCTTACCATAACCTCAGTCTCCTGGGCTCAAGTGATCCTTCCATCTCAGCCTCCCAAATAGCTGGTACCACCACACTCAGCTAAGTTTTTGATTTTTTGTAGAGGTGAGGTCTTGCTATGTTCCCTAGGCTGTCTCAAACTCTTGGGCTCAAGTGATCCTTCTGCCTTGGCCTCCCAAACTGTTGGAATTATAGGTGTGAGTCACTTCACCCAGTATCTGTTTATAGTTTTTTGGGGTTTTTTTCCAAAAACTTTTTATATCAATAGAGATGAGGCCTTGCTATGTTGCCAGGCTAGTCTTGATCCCCTGGCAACATAGCAAGGAGCAATCCTCCGGCCTCAGCGTCCGAAAATGCTGGAATTACAGGCATGAATCACTATGCCCAGCAACCATTTTATATTTGACCCACTGAGATAGGTATTCCTTATCGAATGTTTCACTTCCAAATATACTCATTCAGGTGTTTTGCTGTTACTGTTGCTCAGCAACTATTCTTTGAAAACGTACAAGGGGTCAGGTACTGGGGTCCCAGTGGTGACCTGAACATGCAGTCCTTGTCCTCGTGGAATTGCTGTTCTCTTTGGATTGTTCTTTTTTTTTTTTTTTTTTGAGTTGGAGTCTCACTCTGTCGCCCAGATTGGAGTGCAGTGGCCGCTCCTGGCCACTGCAGCCTCGACCTGCTGGGCTCCGGTGATCCTTCCGCCTCAGCCTTCCAAGTAGCTGAAATTACAGGTGCGCGCTACCACGCCCGGCTAATTTTTTTGATTTATTGTAGAGATGAGGTCTCGCTATGTTGCCCAGGCGGGTCTCGAACCCAAGGGCTCAGGGAATTCACTCACCTCAGCCTCCCAAGGTGCGGGATTACAGGCTGAGCCACCGAGCCCGGCTGGATTGTTCTTGTGTGCCTTCGTAACCTGCAGCCGCTACTCGGGGGACATGAGCAGGATGGGCTGACTTGTGCTCCTAGGAAGCTGAAGCTGTTCCCCAGACAATCCCACAGCAGAGGCCAGTCCCGTGGTGTGTGAAACAACAGAGTCAGCACAAGTATTTGGGATCCCAGATGTCCTTTGCTCTTTGCACCTGGTGATCCCTGACCCAAGGTGTGTTAGGAGGCAATCGGGGGCAAAAGTCAGTAGCACTGAGTCTTCACCAGCTGTATTACTCTGGGGTGGTGAGTTAAGTTCTCCAAGTTCTGCTCTCCTTAGCCATAAAGTGGAAATTGAAGCACTTGCCTTCCTGGAAGGTTTTCGAGAATGTGATAAATTCAAATGAAATAATGACTGTATGAACGTATTTGGATGTATCTCTTCCAAGTCCTATATTCTACTTTCGTGTCTTCCAGTCCTTCATTTCCTAGAACCACAATGTCCCAGAAAGGCTTTTATGTTTTCATTCACACAAAATTTATAAATCACTGATGAGAGTTCAAGTCTTGGCTCTCCCAGGTCTAAAGGCTTTCTCAAGAAAAAAGACCCCGGGAAGGGAACTTCTGATTCTGGCCAAATGGAGCAACAGGGATCAGACTTACTCTCCAACCTGAAACAATTAAAAAATACCTTAACTGTGTCCTAGTCAAAGCTCAATAATATTTATAAGATTACAAAAATCGCTGGGCATGGTGGCTCAAGTCTGCAATCCCAGCACTTTGGGAGGCCAAGGTGAGAGGACTGCCTGAGCTCAAGGGTTCGAGACCTGCCTGGGCAACTTGGTGAGACCTCGTCTCTACAATTAAAAAAAAAAAAACAAATAGTCGGGCATGGTGGCGCTCACCTGTGGTTCTAGCTACTTGGAAGGTTGAGGTGGAAGGATCGCCTGAGTCTAGCAGGTTGAGGCTGCAGTGGCCATGAGCGTGTCACTGCACTTGGTGACAGAGTGAGACTCCAACTCAAAAAATCTCCATGCTCAACAAGACAAAATTCCCAATGTGGCTGGGTGTGGTGGCTCACGCCTATAATCCCAGCACTTTGAGAGGCCGAGGTGAGAGGATTACCTGAGCCCACAGATTCGAGATCAGTCTGGGCAACTTGGCAAGACCTCATCTCTACAATAAATAGAAGAAAAATTAGCCGGGCACGGGGCATGTGCCTGTAGTTCCAAATACTTGGAAGGCTGAGGTGGAAGGATCGCCTGAGCCCAGCAGGTTGAGGCTGCGGTGGCTGTGAGCGTGCCACTGCACTACAGCCTGGGTGACAGAGTGAGGCTCCAGAAAAAAAAAAAAATTCCCAATGTACGCCACCCAGTCAAAAGAATTCCTAGAGGAAGTACCTTGGACTAGAATACTAGCTTCCTGAGGGCAGGGACTTTTGTCTGTTTTATTCTCTGCAGTAGCCTCAGTTCTTAGAGGAGTAGCTAACACATGGTAGGCACTTAATAATGATTTGTTAAATAATGAATGAATGACTGAGGGTGTCAGACATCAGCGAAATTCCATGCTGTGGTCTCCTCCAGAGCCCTGGAAATCACCTAGTGCCTAAGGCCTTGCTGACTGATTCGTTCCCCATATCGGCCCAAGAGTGGGAGATACCCTCTAAACAGTGACAGTCTTTAGGGGAGGGAGCCCTGCCATCACCCAGGGAGAAAAAGGAAGGCTTTTACTCACTGATAACCATCACTGTGAACTAACTACTCCTCCCCATGGTACCACCTCCCCACCCCTCCCCCTTCAAGTCCCGACCTGTTTACTGGAAGGCACGACCCTGTTTTCTACATCCTGAGCGATGAGAGATTTCATCACTGGCTCAAGGCAAGACAGAGAAGGTTGGGTGTCAGGGCCTGGTGATAAGTCATGTCGGATTTGGGGTGGTTGTGGTGGTGGTGGGGGCAACCGTAGATGTGACCACATACGTTGAGTGCCTCTGCTCATTCATTTGTTAATCCTTTTATTGCACACATACTTAATTTGGGTCATGCCTTGTACATAGGGGCTCCAGACGCAAGACAAAAATGACAAACATGAAAATGATGGTGACTGAAACAAACTGCGGAAGCCACCATTTTCTGAATGCTTCCTTCCGAAGGCAGCAGCGTGCTGTTGTGGCTAGAAACATGGCTCTGAGCAAGACTCCCTGGCCCAGAGTCTCAGTTCTGCTTCTCAGCAGCAGGGCAGCTCTGGACAAGTTACCTCACCTCTATTTCTTCACCGCTAAAATGGGACTGTTCTGATTAAATGAGCGAGTACACTTAAAGCACATCGGACAACATTCAGTATTTCTTTGTCTGAAGTCATGCTAAATACTTCAGCGCCTTAGACTAAGTGGGGATGGTATCCTGGTTAAGAGCTCTGAGTTGGAACTTGGGCACGCACTTACTGTATGATCTTGAGTAGGTATCCTTACCTTCTCTGCAAAGTAAACCCCATGAGAGTGGGGAGTTTTTTTGGTCTCTGCGGTGTCCTAAACAGTGTCTGGCCCAGACTGGATGCTCAACAACTATTTCCTAGCCAGGCTCGGTGGCTCAGCCTGTAATCCCGCGCCTTTGGGAGGCTGAGGTGAGTGGATTGCCTGAGCCCGCGGGTTCGAGACCCGCCTGAGCAAATTGGCAAGACCTCATCTCTACAATAAATCAAAAAAAAAAAAAAAAAAATTAGCTGGGCGTGGTAGCGCGCGCCTGTAGTTCAGGCTACTCGGAAGGCTGAGGCAGAAGGATTGCCGGAGCCCAGCAGGTGGAGGCTGCGGTGGCCGGGAGCGGCCACTGCACTCCAGTCTGGGCGACAGAGTAAGACTTCAACTCAAACAAACAAACAAACAAACAAAAACAATTATTTCCTGAATATGTAGTCATTGGAATCTCTTAACATAATTTGCGGGACCCAGAGCAAAATGAAAATGTGAGGCTCTTGTTTTAAAAATTATTAAGAATTCAAGACAGCAACGGCGGAGAATTAAACCAAGCGTGGGGTTCTTCTAATTGCGAGGTGGCCCTCTGTGACTACACAGGCCACATGCTTATGACAATACCGGTCCCTTTTGTTGATATGAGGAGAAAGTGAGTTAATGCTTGGCCCAGAGTAAGTGTTCAATGCTAGCTGATACCACTCTTTTCATCCTGAATGTTCACCCACAGCCCTACGGCAGCAGATAGGTATGCTCCCATTCCACAGGTGAGGGAAGTAAGGCTCCCAGAGGTGATGAAATGACTTGCTCATGGTCCCACTGTTTATGGGAGGTAGGGGCAGGATATGAACCCAGGTTGGTTGATGCTGACTCCTTCGTGAGAGAAGGGTGGGTGGAGGAAGCGAGAAGGCCTGGAAGCCTCACAGGTGGCTGGTAGGGGAGAGTCTGGGACTTGGACAGCTGCTCCTTCCTTTCTCCACAGGTTGATGCCTGTTGCTCAGCGGGGACTCTGCAGGCCTGCACAGGCTCCTGAGCTGGGAGACAGGAGAGGCCCTGCCTGTCCTCTGACACACTGCAAGTGGAGAGGGCTGTGGCCAGTGGGAGCATCGGGGAGTCATGCTCACCTCATCCAGCTCAGAGCCAGGAGGGAGGCCAAAGGGGCAAAGCCTGGGCTGGCCACGGAGACCTGAATTGAGGGATTCCAACCAGAGTGTCCATCTCCGCCACTGACACCCTGGCTCTTCCCACACCCCGTTTCTCCACCTGCTTGGCTCACACGCTCCTCCCTGCTCACTTCAGTCCCACAGGCCTCTTTGGAGCTCCTGAAAATCCACCAAGGTCCCTCCCACCTCAGGGCCTTAGCTCTCACTGCAGCCTCTGCTGCCTTTTCCAGTCTCCTTCCCACCCACTGGATCCCAGCTCCAGTGTCACCTCCTTTCAAAAATCATCCCTTATCATCCTTTCTACAGCACCACCTGCTCGTGCTCCCGTGTTCCCTCTACCTCTCCTGCCCTTGCCCTGGCTCCCCACCCAATCTGTGATTCCCTTCCTTGCTGATTTGCTTACTTGTTCAGCATCTGACTCCTTTCACTAAAACATACATAGATGAACCTGGAGGATAGGGAACGTGCTCAAGGGCTCTGCCTCTCTCATCCACAGCCACGGCTGCCACACGGAAGTAACTCAATAAATATTTGTTGGAGCCAGGCACGGTGGCTCACACCTGTAATCCCAGCACTTTGGGAGGCAGAGGAGAGAGGATTACCTGAGTTCAGGGGCTCAAGACCAGCCTGGGAAACTTGGCGAGGTCTCGTCTCTACAATAAATAAAAAAATTAGCCTGGTGTGGTGGTGTGTGTCTGAGGTTCCAGCTACTTGAAGGTTGAGGCAGAAGAATACCTGCAGTGGCTGTGAGTGTGCCACTGCACTCCAGCCTGGGTGACAGAGTGAGACTCCAACTCAAAAAAATAAAAATAAAATAAATATTTGTTGGATCAGTGAATGAATAAATAGCTGTATGACATTGGGAAATTATTCCTGCTATCTTTCTATCTATCTATCAATCTATCTATCTATCAATCAATCTATCTTTTTTTTTTTTTTTTTT
>NW_007256182.1:292815-313089 GCF_000164805.1 Carlito syrichta | reverse complement strand
ATTCTGTTGTCTAGGCTGGAGTGCAGTGGCACGATCACGGCTCACTGCAGCCTTGCCTTCTTGCACTCAGGTGATCCTTCTGCCTCAGGCTCCTGAGTAGCTGGGACTATAGGTGAATGCCATCATGCCCTGCTAATTTTTTTAATTTTTTGTACAGATGAGATCTTGCTATGTTGCCCATGTTGGTCTCGAACTCCTAGGCTCAAGGGATCTGTGGCTGACCAACTTGTGCTCTTTAAATCTCAGTTTCCCCATCTGTAAAATGTGACTAATAACCACTGCTTTTTTTTTTTAGTAGAGAAAGGGTCTTGCTCTGTTGCCTAGGCTGGTCTTGAACTTTTGACCTCAAGTGATCCTCCCATCTTGGCCTCCCAAAGTGCTGGGATTACAGGTGTGAGCCATGTACCCAGCTAATACCTACTTCTTAAAGTAGATGTGCGAATTTATTTACTTATTAATTTTTTTTGAGTTAGAGTCTCACTCTGTCGCCCAGGCTAGAGTGCAGTGGCACACTCACGGCCACCGCAGCCTCAACCTGCTGGGCTCAGGTGATCCCTTCGCCTTAGCCTTCCAAGTAGCTGAAACTACAGGCATGCGCCACCACACCTGGCTAATTTTTCCTGATTTATTGTAGAGATGAGGTCTTGCCAAGTTGCCCAAGCTTGTCTTGAATCCCTGGGCTCCTCTCGCCTTGGCATCCCAAAGTGCTGGGATTGCAGGCATGAGCCACTGTGCCCTGCCAGATGGGTGAATTTAAATGAAGCTACAATTTATTGAGGGCTTACTATATTTCAGGTGCTGTGCTGGATGCCTAAAATCTGACATCTAGAAAACAGCCGGTTAAAGGCCACCATTCCTTGCATTACTACCATTGTCACTACTACTAAATTCCATAGGTTGGAGTCCTTGATTGAACCCTTGATCCCAAAATACCCCCTAGTCCCAGAGGTTACCCCAAGGAAAGGAGAGAATTCTGGAGGCTGAAAACCAAGGAAACACACTGGGAAAGGAAACTAAATTAACAAAGTGGTTTCTTCTTTTTCTTTTTCTTTTTTTTTTTTTTTGAGTTGGAGTCTCACTCTGTCGTCCAGACTGGAGTGCAGTGGCCGCTCCCAGCCACCGCAGCCTCAACCAGCTGGGCTCCGGCGATCCTTCCGCCTCAGCCTTCCAAGTAGTTGGAACTATAGGCCTGTGCTACCACGTCCGGCTAATTTTTGATTTATTGTAGAGATGAGGTCTCACCAAGTTGCCCAGGCAGGTTTCGAACCCGCGGGCTCAGACAATCCACTCATCTCAGCCTCCCAAAGCGCGGGATTACAGGCTGAGCCACTGAGCCCGGCTTCCTCTTTTTGTTTTTTTCTTTATATATATAAATATATATATTAGAGACCAGGTCTTGCTATGTTGCCCAGTCTGGGTTTGAACTCCTGGGCTCAAGCGATCCTCCAGCCTTGGCCTCCCAAAGTGCTGGAATTACAGGAGTGAGCCACCGCACATGGCCGGGTTCCTTCTTTTTGGATGTCTCTGTCCTCTCCTAACAATCCCACCCCACCCCCACCCAGCCCCGCCCTTCCCAACCACATACCAAGAATAAACCCCACACCCTCGACTGTCACAGTTTCCTGCCTCTATGGTCACGGGCTGCCCAGGCTAGGAGGGATTTTCCAGCTCAGGGCAGTGCTGCTGGGACCCGAGGTAAGTGACATAAGAGGAGCTGTGATGAAGGCCTAGAGCCAGGAAAACCCCCGAGCAGGCACTGACAGAGAACCAGAGTGGGGCCCCGCAGCGGGTGCCTGGGGTGCCGGCCCCTGGGAAGGGGAACCAGGCCTTGCCTCCTGAGCACCCTACTAGCAGGCTCTCGGGTGGCTTGCTGTCGGCCAAGGCTGTCCTGGCTGTTGACCAAGGGCCTACAGACTGACCAGGCCCAGCGCAAGAAATTCCGCTATTGTGTGGAAATCCATGGCCAGGCGGGCTCCATGCGGATCCCAGTTAAGAGACCACCCACTCCCGGAGAAGTCTGTTCTCTCAGCCTTTTGTTTTCCTTCAAGCGGTGACCAAGGACTGTGCTGTGTCCTGCTCTAATCTCTTGCAGCCCTGCTGATGGCTATCACAGTCAGATACCATCCCTAGACAGCTCCTTCCCCTCCTTGGTCTTTCTCATCTAATCTCCACTCCTGATATCTGTTTACTTCTTCTAAACCTGTCAAGGGCCAGGAATGGTGGCTCACACTTGTAATCCCAGCACTTTGGGAGGCTGAGGCAAGAGGATTGCTTCGAGCCCAGGAGTTCGAGACCAGTCTGGGCAACATAGCAAGATCTCATCTCTACAAAAAAAAAAAAAATTAACTGGGTATGGTGGCACATGCCCGTAGTCCCAAGTACTTGGGAAGCTGAGGTGGAAGGATCCCCTGAGCCCAGGAGGTTGAAGCTACAATAAGCTGTGATTGTGCCACTGCACGACAGCCTGAGTGATGGAGTGAGACTCTGACTAAAAAAAAACAAAAACAAACAAACAAACAAACCTGTCAAGGGACCTGGGTTCTAGTTCCACTCTGGCTCTGACTTACTTGGTGACTTTGAGTGATTTCTAGCCCTTTTTTTGTAACTTGGTTGCCCCATCTGTTAAAATGAGGACCTAAATGGTTCCTTTCAGCTCTGACATTCAGAGATTCAGCTGCAAGAAGGTAGGGGCTGACTTGGACCGTGTCCCCAGGGCTTGACAGTTTCTCATACAACACTGCCAGTCTGTCAAGGATTTAGAGGGTGCCTGCCTGTCTTCCTAGCTGTATGATCTTGGCCAAGTTCCTATTGCATGGACAGAGGATAAGATGTTTGTTGGATTCAAAAACTCCAAGTGCTAGGTTGGGCATGGTGGCTCACGTGTGTAATCTCAGAACTTTAGGAGGCTGGGACAGGAGGAATGCTTGAAGTCAGGAGTTTGAGACCAGTCTGGGCAATGTAGCAAAGCCATGTCTCTACCAAAAAAAAAAAATAAATAAATAAAAGGTGGTATACCCCTGTAGACCCAGTTACTCAGGAGGCTGAGGTAGAAGGATCGTCCGAGCCCAGAAAGTCGTGTCTGTGGTGAGCCATGATCATGCCACTGCACTCCAGCCTGGGCAAAAAAGTGCGACTCTGACTCCGACTCAAAAAACAAAAGTCCAAGTGCTTAACACAGTGCTTCCCAATGCCTAGCAGAATGCATTAAGAGGAAGACAGAAA
The DNA here is from genome assembly GCF_000164805.1 of Carlito syrichta. Classification (NCBI taxonomy): domain Eukaryota; kingdom Metazoa; phylum Chordata; class Mammalia; order Primates; family Tarsiidae; genus Carlito; species Carlito syrichta. Next base: position 309,867 of record NW_007256182.1, on the reverse strand, counting down.
GCCTAAAAAAAAAAAAAAAAAGCAGCCAAAGAACATGTCATTCAACAAACGTTAGAAGCATCTCCTATGTACATTGGGTTACAAACATGAATATGGAACTCAAGAACTCAGAACTCAGCCGGGCTCGGTGGCTCAGCCTGTAATCCCGCGCCTTGGAAGACTGAGGTGAGTGAATTGCCTGAGCCCACGGGTTCGAGAACCGCCTGGGCAACTTGGCGAGACCTCATCTCTACAATAAATCAAAAAATTAGCCGGGCGTGGTAACGCGCACCTGTAGTTCCAGCTACTTGGAAAGCTGAGGCGGGAGGATCGCCGGAGCCCAGCAGGTCGAGGCTGCGGTGGCCGGGAGCAGCCACTGCACTCCAGTCTGGGCGACAGAGTGAGATTCCAACTCAAAAAAAAAAAAGAACTCAGAACTCAAGGTGCTTAAAGTGGAGGAGGCAGATTCGTCAACAAATGTTGCTATAGCCGTCTGATTATTCCCCAGCATCCATGGTCATTGGGTACAGTTATGTAGATTGTTCACTGCTCAAGGCTGCTGGCTCAGGGTTAGTGGAGGCTGAAATTCAGGTCTGGCTCTATTTCCTAAGCATGGGCCCAGGGGCTGAGTCTTCCTGGAGGGGCACCTTCTCCTAATTCTCACAAATGTGCCATGTGGGCTGGCCCAGACCCTGGAGGATTGCATTGCTTGCCTTGCTCTGACCCAGTCTGCTCCCTAGCTACCAGAGCGCTCATGTTAGGTATGAATTGCCACACACACCCACACACCCTCATGAGCCATCATCCTTAACCTGGCCTTCAGGCTCCTTTGCAATCTGCCCCCAGCTCCTTGTCTGCCATCTCTACTATCTCCTTCCCCCTCATACAACTCATGCTACACAGTCCACACGTTACAGCTTCTTCACTTCCTGGAACGAGCCATGTTCCTTCTGACTTTTTTTTTTAGTTGGAGTCTCGCTCTGCGGCCCAGGCTGAAGTGCAGTGGCAGGTTCACAGCCGCCATGGCCTCAATCTGCTGGACTCAGGCGATCCTTCCGCCTCAGTCTCCCAAGTAACTGAAACTACAGGCACTTGCCACCATGCCTGGCTAATTAGTTTGATTTATTGTGGAGAGGAGGTCTCACCAAGTTGCCCCAGGCTGGTCTCAAACCCCTGGGCTCAGACAATTCTCCACCTCCGCCTCTCAAAGTGCTGGAATTATAGGCTTGAGCCACCATGCCCAGCTCCATCTGACTTTTGCACATGCTGTTTCCTCTGTCTGGGATAACTCCCTTTTCCCACTTGGCCAGTTAATGCCTCAACTGTTCAGATCTCAGTTTAGACATGATTTCCTCCAAGAAGGCTTCTTTGAATTCTCTCAATCCCATCACTTTGCCCAATCAGATCACATTCCTAATTACATGCCCTCATAGCACCTCTAAAGCATCTGTCAGAATTATTATCAAATGATTAATACCATTTATACTTCATTATTGTCTTTCTTCCCCAGGAAATCAGAAGCTACTGGGGCATGGGGACCGTGTCTGTTATATGTTATGTAAGCCATCTATCTATCTATCTATCTGTGCATATAGTTGGTGCTCAATAAATCGTTACTGAGGGTTGGGCATGGTGGCACATGCCTATAATTCTAGCACTTTGGGAGGCTGAGGTGGGAGGATTGCTCGAGCCCAGGAGTTCAAGACCAGCCTGGGCAACATACCAAGACCTTGTTTCTACCAAAAAACTAAAAAATTAACTGGATGTGGTAGAATGCACCTGTATTCCTAGCTACTTGAGAGGCTGAGGCAGAAGGGTGACAGAGTGAGACCCCGACTAAAAAAAAAAAGTTATTCAGTAATGAATGACTATAACTCAACATAATAAAGGCCAGGAGTCCCACTTGTTTGAAGATAGGGCAGGCTGTACACACGGGATCTCCTTGCTTCAGGGGAGTCTGAAAAGACAAGTCCAACAATGAAGGGAACATTGGGCATCGGCAGGAGCAGTGTGCACTGGGCCATAAGGAGCCTGCAAGGAGGAGCTGTTCCCGGATGCCTGGTCAACTCGTGGAAGTCAGAGGTCTCGTCTTCCCCAATTTTCTGGGTGTCCCAGGATGTGGGCAGCCGCTGTGCCTTTGCTGAGAACATTTAGAAGAGATTCCCCAAGTCTCTGGACTGGGTGAACGTGAACCACAGATGGTTCCAAATTCCATCATCAAACCACAGCTTGGCTTCGGGATCCTTAATGTGCAGGCTCGGCTTGGCCAGCAGCCGGGGCGGGGGTGGGGCAGACTGTTCTCTTGGACGGAAAGAGGGCCCTTGTGGTCCAGGAAGGGCAGAGGAGGAGGGAGGCTGTAATGGTTACCTTCTCCAAACCGACCTTAAAATGCTTTCAGTTGTGGGGCAGGGTGAAGCCCCGTCACCCCCATGACAGGGCCTTTCCGATGCCAGCTCATTTATCTTGAATTAATTACTCATTACATTTGAATCACTTTAAAAAATTATCAAAGACCTCTTCAAACATGCTCCCAATGAGAGAAAATGGTATAACGGACATCATGTCTAATACTCTGCTGAGAGGGTTAAGTGATTCAACCTTACTTTATTTTTATCACCCATCCCAACTGGATTTTGTTTTGTTTTGAGTCAGAGTCTCACTCTGTCACCCAGGCTGGAGTGCAGTGGTACACTCACAGTCACTGCAGCCTTGACCTGCTGGGTTCAGGAGATTCTTACACTTCAGCCTTTCAAGTAGCTGGAAACACAGGTGTGCGCCACCATGCCCAGCTCATTTTTGGTTTTGATTTATTGTAAAGATGAGGTCTTGCCATGTTGCCTAGGCTGGTCTCAAACCACTGGGCTCAGGCAATTCTCTCGCTTCAGCCTCCTAAAGTGCTGGGATTACAGGCGTGAGCCACCATGCTTGGCTATTTTTTTCCTTTTTTTTTTTCTTTTTGAGTTGTGGTCTCACTATGTTGCCCAGGCTGGCGTGATCACAGCTCACTGCAGCCTTAACCTCCTGGGCTCAGATGATTCTCCAGCCTCAGCTTCCCAATTAGCAGGTACTATAGGTGCATGCCACCACATCTAGCTAATTTTGTTCTTTTTCTTTTTTTGTAGAGACAAGATCTCACTATGTTGCCCAGGCTGGTCTCAAACTCCTAGGCTCAAGCAATCCTCCTTCCTTGGCCTCCCAAAGTGCTGGGATTACAAGCATAAGCCACTGCACCCAGCCCCACTGGAGTAGTTCAAATCAAATTCCAGCTGGGCGCGGTGGCTCATGCCTGTAATCCCAGCACTATGGGAGGTGGAGCTAAGAAGACCAGTCTGGGTAACCTGTCGAGACTTCATCTCTACAATAAATAAAAAAATTAACTGGGTGTGGTGGCATGTGCTTTTGTATTTCCAGTTACTTGGAAGACTGAAGCAGAAGGATCACCTGAGTCCAGCAGGTCAAGGCTGCAGTGGCCGTGAGTGTGCCACGGTACTCCATCCTGGGCGACAATGAGACTCCTATTAAAAAAAAAATCCAGTCCAGTCAACGCATCATGATATCTGTAACTGCTGTGATTGGTTGGTTGTTCCCTTTTTAAAAAATCCCTGCACGTTGTAGGGAAAAAAATGTTTTTAATTTAAAGAGGAAATTACAAGTAATCCAATCACCCAGCATTGATTTAAATGAGAGGCTCTGTCAAAAGGAGTCACTCAGGCCAGTTTTGAGTCTGTTTTGTCACCTGCAGTAGCATGACCATAGGTGAGACGCTTCTCCGGGCCTGGGTTTCCTGGGTTGTAAAATGGACATGTGCTTCAAATAGAGCTGTTGTGAGGAGAAAGGAGATGGTTACTCTTGGCTTGATGCCTACTTGTACAGCACAGGTGTGCTCAGTACAGGTAGGAGCGATTACTGCTGATGGAGCTCCTGCCTGGCCTGAGGTCTACATGCTTGGCATTGAAGGCCTGTAGAAAGCACAGCTGTTTCACCCACAGAATCAGAGTCGAATTGCTCAGGAAGGGAGGCGGCCCTGTGTGGGAGGGAACACTTCTGCTTGTCCGTGGGGGGTTGGAATTTCAGATCTCTGGGTCATCTTAAATTGTTTCCACGGACTGACCTCAGTCCTGGGTTCTTGACGAGCCCCACATCATTTGATCAGGGTGACTTTTGCCTTAGAATTCCACACCCTTCGCTCTAGAGGGAAGGGAAGAGGAAGGACTGAAAGGAAGATGTGGGTTAAATTCGTCCAGTTTACAGACGGGGAGACTGAAGCCCAGCTGTAAAACCCAGGCAAAGACAGTCAGAGCCTGGAGCTGCTAATGGCAGAGATAGGACTGGAGGCCAGGTTCCAGCCTCAGTTTCCTCACCTGCAAAACGGAGAGGTCTGCAGCATGGGAATGCCAGCAATTGTTAAGCTGAAGGTTCATCAGGCAGAAAGGCCAACCCTGTAATGCTGGTCAAAAAGCCACTGAGAGATTTGTTCAGTGGAGATGAGGGCAGCTTCTAAGAATCAGGGACATGAGTTTGGTCTCGAGAAACTTTTGAAAGCAGAGCTTGCAGGGGCTCCCTCCTTAGAGGCAGGAGGTCACAGCTGAGGTATCTGGCCAGATGCAGACAACTTCCCTCTCTGTTCTTGTTAATGCTGATAAAAGGGCTTCCTTCCGCATTCTCAGGACCAGCTTTCTACCCCTTGCTGTTGCTCAGCCCCTAGTCTCCCTCTAGTCACACCATCCTCCTCCCACCGCCTCCACCCTCGCGCCGCCCTGGACTTGACCTTGCCCTAGACCATCCCTCCGACAGTCTTGGGGGCCACACGACTCTCCTCACCTCAGTTGGAGCCTTCTCTTCTTTCTTGCACTGGTGGGTTTGTGTTTCACTTCTCCACCAGAGCCAGGGGATGGAGGTGGCGAGGGCGATACCATCACCTCGTTTCTGGCAGCTGTGGTGGGCCTGGGTGGGTGGGGGGAGGGTGTCTGCTTCTGGTTCTGCTGTCAAGAGAGCCTCTCCACCTGGCCGGCCCCATTTCCTCTTTTGTGCCCTCACATTTACCTCACAAGATTGGGAAGTGGAAACTAGTGATCACGGCTAAGGCGGATTGAGCATCTACTGTGTGCCAGGGATAGCATGGGACTCATCTCGTGTAAGCCTCATGACCATCCTATTTTACACACAGACAGATAAAGTGCGCAGACAGATAAAGTGACTTGTCCAAGATCACCAGGGAGTGAGGGGTAGAGGCAGGATTGGAACCCAGGCACTCGGCTTCCGGAACCTGAGCTCCTAACCACATCCCCAAACCATATCCCTAAAAAGTAACATCTGAACAACACGCTTAACCACCAGCAACAGAAGCTGCAGACCTTTGTGCAGGGAAATAAGCTCCTCCGTTCCCACCACCACCATATTTTCCCAGCAGCCACAGACTGGATCCCACCCCCTCACCATCGTATTCACCAAGGAGGCGTCCGGTCTAAACGTTTACTGGCATACTCCCATAGTACTGATAAGGAAAGTGGCAGCTCAGAGAAATTAAGAAACTTGAGCAGGGTCTTACACAGTTGGTCCATGGCAGCAGGGAGATTTGAATGTATGCTAATTTATTCAGTTAATAAGCACCTACTGTATACCAGCCTGATGTCAAATGCTGGATAAGAAGTGGGATCCACTGCAGGGCTCCTGTCCTCTCAGGCCTTACCAGGAAAGGGGGTGTGGCAGTGGGGATGGTGGTCATAGACAGGGTGGTGACAAGGGACTAGAGGGTTCCACAGGGCTGTCTCCTTTGGGCTACAGACACTGAAATCACAAATACTCTCAGCAGCCACCACACCATCGTCAGGATGAATGGAGTCACTCCAGCAACAGGGTTCTGGGAGCTGGATCCTGTGGGCACAGTAGGTCCTTAGGCTCGATTTTGAATGGCCTCCCCTGCCTCTGCTGTCTTTATTTCTCCTGATAACACCCAGCAACTGGCAGGCCTATGGGCAAGGAGAGGCCCCTGGGGCTGGCAGGGTGCTGGGTGGGGCCCTGACTCACCACCACCAACGAGCCTTTGTCTGAGCACTTCCCCATCCTGAGCACAGGAACACCCATTGGAAACCAAGGTGAAAAAGAGGGTGGAGGCCAGTCTGGGATCTGAGACCAGCAACTACTTGACTGTGGGTCTCCCTCCTCCCTCCTTGTCTCCTCCTCTCTCCCTTCCTTAATGTGTGCATTCATTCAAGCAGAGCCACCCAGGTAGCTGCCCAAGCCCAGCTGCTCATCTCAAACTTGTTAAAATCTGTCACCTTCTTTCCCTTGTCAACGCCTTCTCTCCCCATTCCTGCCACTTTGTTTTGTTTGTTTGTTTTTTGAGTTGGAGTTACACTCTGTTGCCTAGGCTGGAGGGCAGTGGCACGCTCATGGCCACCCCAGCATTGACCGGCTGGGCTCCGGCGATCCTTCCACCTCAAGACTTCTAAGTAGCCGGGATTACAGGTGCACGCGACCATGCCCGGCTAATTTTTTTGATTCATTGTAGAGACGAGGTCTCACCATGTTGCCCAGGCTGGTCCTGAACCAGCAGGCTCAGGCAATCCTCTTGCCTTGGCCTCCCAAAGTGCTGGGATTACAGGCTTGAGCCACTGCTCCCCACCCTTCCTGCCACTTTGACTCCTGCTTGATTCCCCTTCTCTCTTTCCCTCTCCACTCTCCCTTCTCCTGAATTCCTCACTCACTTCTCTGATGAGGAGAACCCTTTTTCTCTCTCTATTACTTTCCTCCCTGTTTACGTGTTCAGGAAATATTACCAGGCTGGGTGCAGTGGCTTAACTCCTGTAATCCCAGCACGTTTTCCTTTCTTTTTAAACCCCAGCACTTTGGGAAGCCGAGGCGGGGAATTGCTTGAGTCCAGGAATTCTGGGCAACATAGCAAGACCTCACTTCTAATAAACAAACAAACAAATAAATAAAAACTTACCTTTCCCCTTGGCTTCAAAATAATATCCCAAGACTATTTTCCCCTTCATAAGACCTTCATTTCATGTGCTTTGAACATGTACATTGGAGGTATTTCTTTTGCAAAAAATATACTCTGGTTATCCTCTTGCACAAAAGAAAGACTCTCCATGGAGAGTCCATGTATTCTATGTACCTGTCAGTCTATTGTGGAGGAAGGCCCGAGTCCAGGCTAGCTCCTCTTTGTGCAGGCCTGCCTGCTGACAGCCATCAAGACACTGTCCAGCTAATTGTTCCAACGAGGACAGAGGCGCAGGCTAGAAGTGCGGAGGGGGCGGCTTCTCCACCGGCCTCTGAATCTCACAGCTTGAGGTCTTTGTGCCTCTGTCCACAGAAGCTCTCACCAAAAGTGCAGGGAAGGCGTAAGGCCTGGCTTGTGGTATTTCTGCAAGCCAAGACCCACAGCGAGTTACTGAAAACATATTCTTCTACCACAAAAGTGTTTAGTCATGGTTGGCAGGAATGAATGATGTGAGATCAAGAGAGACAGAGAGAGAGTGAGGAGGAGGATGAAAAGGAGGAGGGGAGGAGAGAATAAGGAAGAGTACAGAGATGGTCAGAGAGAGACAGTGAGAGGGTCTTGGAGAAAGGAGGCTGGGTGTAGTGGTTCACTCCTGGAATTCCAGCAACTTTGGGAGGCTGAAGCAGGAGGATTGTTTGAGCCCAGGAGTTTGAGATCAACCTGGGCAACCTAGCAAGACCTCGTCTCTACAAAAAAAAACAAAAAAATTAGCCAGTAGTTTCAGCTACTTGGTGAAAGGATTGCCTGAGACCATGAGGTCGAGATTGTAGTGAGCCGTGACTCCAGCCTGGGCAACAGAGTGAGACTCAAAAAAAAAAAAAAAGAAAAGAAAAGAGGTGAAGTGCAGTGGTTCAGCCTGTAATCCCAGCACTTTGGGAGACCAAGGTGAGGAGAATGCCTGAGCCTGGGGGTTCAAGACCAGCCTGGGCAACTTGGTGAGACCTCGTCTCTACAATAAATCACAAAAACTAGCCGGGTGTGGTGGCGTGCATCTGTAGTTCCGGCTACTTGGAAGGCTGAGGCGGAAAGATCGCCTAAATTCAGCAGGTGGAGGATGTGGTGACTGTGAGTGTACAAGAGTGAGACGCCAACACAAGAGTGAGATTCCAACTCAAAAAAAAAAAAGAAAAAAGAAAAGAAAAGAAAGAAAGGAGTCATGAGAAATAGAGGGACAGAAATAGCTCCCAAGAACAAGAACAACAGACATAGTAAGAGACACGGGGAAACCAAAAGGGAGAGACAGAGAGAGAGAAAGAACAAAAGAGAGAGAGGCAAAGAGAAGACAAGAATAGGAGAGGGAAAGAAATACAAGAGTTAGAGAAAGACGAAAAGGACAAAAGGAGGGAGTGACTTGGGAAAGGAGAAAATAAGGGAAAAAACAAGAAGATCCTGAGGTTTTTAGAGGTAGGAAAGACCTTGAAAGCTGATTGTTGATTTAGCCAATACATAGCCTCTAGATTCCAACCGCCTTGGTTCCTCACTTCCTAGCTGTATGGTTGAGACAGGTTACTAATCCATCTGTGCCTCAGTTTACTCATCTGTAAGATGTGAAAATAGTCCCTGTCTCATAGGGCTCTTGGGAGATGACTTAACACATTAAGTGCTCAAGAAACCCTAGCTGTGATGATCATTGGTGGAGCATTCATGTGGAGGACATATACCATGTGGAACCCAAAGGTGACAAAGCCCACTACTCTGTGTTTAGGGGTGTATGTTTCAGTTTTCCCTGAGCTGTCTGGTGTACCTGTGGTTCACTCTCAGAAGTGTCCTGATTTACACAATAGGCTTATGGTTATATCATATATCAACTGCTTGTTTTAGGCGCAGAGCATGAGTAATCAGGTTTGGTGGGTCCTGCAGATAACTAAGACCATGTGCCCACTCCAGGCGACACTCCTATAGGTGCACTATATTTGCAGTTTCTGATTTCCCAAGAAAAGCTGGAAATCAGATTTTTATGTTAAATCATCCCATTTAAAAAATAAACTTCGGGCTGGGTGCAGTGCCTCACGCCTATAATCCCAGCAATTTGGGAGGCCGAAGTGAGAAGATTGCCTGAGCCCATGGGTTCAAGACCAGCCTGGGAACTTGGTGAGACCTCATCTCTACAATAAATCAAAAGATTAGCTGGGCATAGTGGTGTGCGCCTATAGTTCCAGCTACTTGGAAGGCTGAGGTGGAAGGATTGCCTGAGCCCAGCTGGTGGAGGCTGGGGTGACCATGAGCGTGCCACTGCAGTCTAGTCTGGGTGACAGAGTGGACTCTGACTCAAAAAAAACACACAAAACTTTGTGATTTTTTTAGAATTTTAGAAATATACTTATTTTTTAGAGAAGCATCTTATTTTCAAAGTTCAGCATTCAATTACAAATATTCCAGGCAGCCGGGCTCGGTGGCTCAGCCTGTAATCCCGCGCCTTTGGGAGGCTGAGGTGAGTGGATTGCCTGAGCCCATGGGTTCGAGACCCGCCTGGGCGGTGAGACCTCATCTCTACAATAAATCAAAAGTCAGCCGGGCCCCGTAGCGCGCGCCTGTAATTCTGGCTACTCGGAAGGCTGAGGTGGAAGGATCGCCAGAGCCCAGTGGGTCGCGGCTGCGGTGGCCGGGAGCGGCCACTGCACTCCAGTCTGGGCGATGGCGTGAAACTCCAACTAAAAAAATATATATATATTCCAGGCTGGGCACGGTAGTTGAGCCTGCAATCCCAGCACTTTGGGAGCCCAGGGGTTCGAGACCAGCCCAGGCAACTTGGTAAGACCTCGTCTCTACAATAAATCACAAAAACTAACTGGGCGTGGTGGCATGTTGTCTGTAGTTCTGGCTACTTGGAAGGCTGAGGCAGAAGGATTGCCGGAGCCTGGCAGATTGAGTCTGTGGTGATTGTGAGTGTGAGACTCCAACTCAAAAAAAAAGAAAAAAAAAGTCCAATTCCCAGCTAGCCCAGCTAGACACCTGTGGTTTGGACCAGCAGGAGTCTGTTACCAACCTCCAGACTAGAGGAAGTGACAATCTGTTGAGAGGAGCTAGACAAGTAAACAGGCAGTTACCACACAGGCGATAAGGGTGGTGACAGGAGTGAGCCTGGGGTGAGTCAGGAGTCAGAGGAGGAGTGGCTACCTGAGCTGCCAAGTGGAAATCAGGGAAGGCTTCCAGGAAGAGGGTAACAACTGAGCTGACTCCTAAGAGATGAGTGTGAACAGTTCCAGAAATGATAATAATGATGCCTGGAAACGTTTTCTCTTGTTGCTTTCTGGGTGTTAGACGTTGCTGTAAACAATTCTGCAAGTATCTCATGTAACCTGCCCAATAACCCCATACGTTAGGGACCATCATTACCATCATTACGTTCATTTTTTCTGGAAGAGAGGACTTAGGCTCAGAGAGCTTAAGTAACTTGCCCAAGGGCACACAGTTAACAGGTGCCATGTGATTCCCCCATACATGCTTTTAAGCATTACTCTGGAAAATTCTGTGGAAGAGCAGAATGGCATGCCCAAAGACTAGAAGGCAAGAACGAGCAAGGCACATTAACAGAACTGAAGACAGGCCATGATGGCTGAAGCTTGGGGTGCATTTGCCACATGGGGCACCCGGGGCTTGGGAGGCAGGAAGGTGACAGGAGTGAAACTGGGTCAGGCGAAGGGACTTGGACTTTACCTCAAAGACCAGAGGAAAGATTTAAATGTTGACAGATGTAGCAATCCCTATAACTCTCACTCCTCTCTCCCCTCCCCCATTTTGCAGAGGAGGAAACTGAGGCTCAGAAAGTGCTTTCCTCACTTACCCTAGGTCACATGACTCTGTTCTGGGGCCAACCCAGGTCTCCAGACTTCCACCAGGACAGGGCCCCACCCCAGGGAGTGACAAGAGGGAAAAGAAGACCCAGAACGGTGGCTTTCAAGACTTTACACTGAAGATTAAGAGTTATCAAGAGAACAAGAGAAATTAATCTGCCCCAACCTCGTTCCCTCTCACGCCCTGGGTGGGCCCAAGTTGTTCTTTTGGCCTCACCCTCCCCACCCACCAGTGAAGGGAGAGGGCTGGGAAAAGCCTCTCCCTTAGAAATCCCAGGTCTGGGTTCCACACAGGCCCCGGCAACTAAGGAAGGGAATGGATGAGCTGGGCTGGAGGCAGCCCTTTGAAACCACGAGTGGGTGGTGAGTACAATCGTTGGAATCTAAAGCAGCCTGGCCTAGGGTGGGAGGTCGCCCCACCAGAGCGGAAAGGTCTGCCTGAGGTAGGGCTGTGCCAGGCCAGGCAGTGCAAGGAGACCTGACAAGCCCTGGAAAGACGATTTCTGTCTCCGCTGTGGGTTAATGCCCGCCTGCTGATAGGTTGATTCATGTGCAGTTGTGAGGACAGTCAAGGCCCATGCACGTTAATTCCATCTTGTCCTGGCTTGATTTGAGGGCGGAGTGGTCTCTCTGTGCTAATTCGCCCGATGAATTCCATCATCTGGTTGGCTAAAGTAGTCAGAGAGACTTTCAACCTATACTATGGAGTGCCTACCTCTTGCCAAGCTCTGTTCTAGCAGCCATGGGCAGGCAAGGACCCTGATCTTCTGGGACTTGTATTCTAGTGCACAATGAATAAGTAACACAGTAAATAAAATAATGGCAGGAGACGGTGGGATGATTCCAGACCAGAATTTCTCAACCTTGGCACCACTGATGTTTGGGGCTGAGTAATTCTGGGTGGTGAGGGGCTGTCCAGCTATTGTAGAATACTTAGCATCAGCCCTGGCCTCTACGTATTGTGTGCCAGCAGTAACCCCACTCCTTATGCCCACCAAGTCAAAAATGTCTCCAGACATTGCCAAATAGTCTCTGGCATCAAAATTACCCCTGCTTGGTTGAGAACCACTGGTCTCCACCAGTTCAACTAAAAATATAATGCAAGCCACATGCATCATTTAAAATTTTCTTACAGCCACATTTTAAAAAGAAGTCAGGTACAGAGGTTCAAGCCTGTAACCTCAGCACTTTGGGAGGCCAAAGTGGGAGGATCATTGGAAGCCAGGAGTCCAAGACCAGCCTGAGACATCTCTACCAAAAAATAAAAAAAAAATTGGCTGGGCATTCGTCTGTAGTCCCAGCTACATGGGAGGCTGAGGCAGGAGGATCACTTGAGTCCAGGAGGTTGAGGCTGTGGTGAGCTGTGATCACGCCACTGTACTCCAGCCTGGGCAACAGTAAAATCCTGCCTCAAAAGATAAAAATAGGCCGGGCTCGGTGGCTCAGCCTGTAATCCCAGCGCTTTGGGAGGCCGAGGTAAGTGGATTGCTTGAGCCCGCGGGTTCAAGACCCGCCTGGACAACTTGGCGAGACCTCATCTCTATAATAAATCAAAAATTTGCCAGGTGTGGTAGCGCGCATCTGTAATTCCGGCTACTCAGAAGGCTGAGGCGGAAGGATCGCCGGAGCCCAGCAGGTCGAGGGTGCGGTGGATGGAAGTGTGCCACTGCACTCCAGTCTGGGCAACGGAGTGAGACTCCAACTCAAAAAATAAAAATAAAAAATAAATAAAAATAAAAAGAGGCCGGGCTCGGTGGCTCAGTCTGTAATCCCAGCACTTTGGGAGGCTGAGGTGAGTGGATTGCCTGAGCCTGCGGATTTGAGACCAGCCTGGGCAACTTGGCAAGACTTTGCCTCCACAGAAAAAAAAAAAAAAAAAAAAAAATTAGCCAGGCCTGGCAGTGCATGCCTGTAGTTCCGGCTGTTTGGAAGGCTGAGGTGGCAGGATCACTGGAGCACAGCAGGTCATCACTGGGGTGGTCATGAGTGTGCCAGTGCACTCCAGTCTGGGTGACGGAGTAAGACTCCAACTAAAACAAAAAAAAACCCCCAAAGTAAAAAGATATAGTTGTGATAGATTTTGAAAAATATATTAAGTTGACCCCAAATGTTATCATTTCAATGTACAGTTTCTTCTTTTTTTATTTTTCAACATATAATTAATATAAAAAGTTATTACCGAGACATTTCATATTATTTTGTTCTTACAAAGTCTTCAAAATCTGGTGTGTATTTCACACTTACAGCACATCTCAGTTCGGACAGGGCAACTCTAGGCCACCCACCTCAGCTACCTGAGTGGGGAGTTTAAGCATATGCCGTTCCAGACTCATCAGAAGGACAGCCCGACACTGGAGCGTCACTATTCAAAGTGTGGTCCCAGACAAACAGTAGCAGTGTCACTTGGGTGCCTGGGAGAAATGCAGGCTCTCAGGCCCCTCCTCAGCACTGCTGAATCAGAATGTGCATTTTAACAAGCTCCCAGGGAACTTGTGAGCACATTACAGTTTGAGAAGACCTGGATGAGGAAGTTGTCAGGGTGCCCAGTTGCTGGGCATCTTGGGGTGAAATAAAATGTTTCAGTGAGTGGATGTTGTGTCCCTGTTAAAAAATCTCTTTGAGGTTCAGTTTCCCCATCTCTAAAATGGGGATTAATTGTCCTCTTTCTCAGGGTTGGGTGGTACTTAGTAAGTGTGAACTTATCACCATGTCCCCTTTCTCTCTGTCCACAACTCTCTCTTGATCTTGTAAACATCTCCTCGGTCTCCCAAAGTGCTGGGATTACAGGCTGAGTCACTGAGCCCGGCCTGGGACTTTCTTAATGTTATGCCCTTGGTTGGAAAGGTAGAGAATGAGTCCGTTTCTGGTGCCAAGGATGCTGCTCCAGGAGGGGAGACCTTGAGACCAACTGCAGTGCCCAACTGGGTGGAAGAACCCTTGTGGAGTGACCTGAGGGGCCTGTGCATGGGATGAGGCCCCCATACCAAACAGGGCACGTGGGTACAGGCAGAACAACTGACATGTGTTCACACTCCATCAATGTGCCGTTGGGAGTGGTGTGTTTGAGAGAGTGACTCCATTACCTACATAGACTTCCTGTTCCCAAATCCAGAACACTCTGAAAAATGATTATTAAGGAGCTAGTGGTTCACTGTTTCCCAAGCTCCTCACCCTTAGCGAGACACGACATTGTCTCTTTCTCGCATCTGTCCAGAGGGGGCTCAGCACCACCAGCCCAGGATCTGAGGAAAGCCCGGCTCTCCCTTCCAAATGTCGCTTCTTCTCGGTTGCTAGTTACAACATGTCCAGCATGGAAGGTGCTTATCTCCAAACCCCATGTCTCAGCCTGGCGCTTACTTCCTTCGCCTTTCATCGGGCCTCTGGGCGGGTTCCCCAGGCAGGTGGGAGGTGGGTGAAGCGGAGGTCAGGCAAGGGCTGAAGCCAGAACGAGTTGGAGAGAGAATGCCCCTGTAGCTGCCCCAACCTTAGTCAGAGTGAAGATTCAGATCAGGGAAATTTCAAGCAGAGATGGGAGGGCACAGAGGCATGAGGTGGGATGGGAGGAATCCCACGCGCCTTGGTTTCTCCCTTCCTGGTGAGCTAGAACGTGATTTTGGTAAAGGCAGAGTGCTGAATTAGGGTCATGGATGGGGGTTACCCTGGGGGCGGCAGTCACGTTTATGAGAGTGAGTGTTTTAAAAATGACTTAAGCACCAGTGTTTCCCTGCCCCCATTATGACTCAGAAAATATTGCCTCGGATCAGGTGAGGACTTTAAAAAGAGGTAAAAAAAGGGGGGGGGGCAGGTGCAGTGGCTCATACCTGTAATCCCAGCACTTTGGGAAGTTAAGGCAGGAGAATTTCTTGAGACCAGGAATTTGGGACCAGACTGGGCAACATAGCAAGACCCCTGTTTTTACAGAGAGAGAGAGAGAGAGAGAGAAGAGGAAAGGGAAGGAGAGGAAAGTTAGGACTTTATGAAGTATCCAAAAAAGAGAAAAAGATGGTAAGGAAAGAAGCAAATGGAAGTACAGATAAAGAGAACTAGATTTGCTGCATACCTAATATGTTGTGAGCATTTTACTGTGGCAATATTTCTCTTTTTCCTCATCTTCTGCCACCTCTTTCTCCATCTTATACCCTCTTTACAGGCAAGAAGAGTGAGATAAGGAATGACTGCTTTGAGTCAGCTTGTCCTGGGTTATAATGTGTCCCTTACTAGCTTCGTGACATTGGGTAGGTCACTTAACCTGTCTGATCTTCATCTCCCTCATCTGAAGGATGAGCTGTGGAGTAAGTGAGATAATCTGTGTAGCACCTAGCACATGCTTAGTGTTCAAAACATGGTAGTTATTAGTACGGCTACTTTTATGTGAGCTGCCGGAGGCCACACAGCCAGTGAAGAGCCAGAGTTTTGACTCAGGTCTGCTGAGTCCAGGGCACACACATTCTACCACACTAGACTGACTCACTAGGTCGTGACAAATCAGGAAAGTGGCACATAAACTATAAACCTTCTCTCCCACAGGCATACATTTACGCATGGGGTGTGGCACCTATTGTTTTTGCTTGCCCAGCAATCATTCCTTTTTATTCTGGAAACAGCATCTTATCTCCTTCTCAGTCTGTGAGGTTGGGATGAATTTCATACTATCCCCAGGCCTAGGGATGAATACGTGACCCAAGCCAGGCCAGCCAGAATTAATCCTGATATTTTTGTTGAGAAGGAAAATTTTTTTTCCTAAAGAGGTTATTAAGCTGGTAGAATATAAACCTAGAGCTACTAGAAAGATCTTTGTCACCTTGTGTTCCTATAAAGGCAGAACTGAGACATTAAAAAAAACCAACACATCCTTAACATTATCATTTGGGCACCTGGACACAGCTATGCCTGAAGCTACCACCTGGATTTTTTTCCCCTCTACCTGATTTGAATTCAGTTTCTGTCTTGCAAACAAGACTCCTCACTGACTAATTTGAGGCTTACCTGACACTAAGGCTCACATACCTTAAACCATCCCAGACTGACTCAACGGTCTACAGAGACTAAAGAGGAAAAAGGCAAAATAAATAAAACAAATACTTTCTCTTTCTCCCTTTCTTACATCTTATGTATATGGTACCTCTGCCGGCAATCGCTGACTGTGCAAACACATCCAGGAACAGTCTCTTCACATTACCACTTACTAATGACTTCGTTACTTGCATAAACATCGTGATTCTTTGTGTCAGTATCACAGTTGCACATAATACCTGTGTGAATTCCACAAAAATATGTCAAGTTCCCAGGGAATCAAGCTCCCAGAATCAAGCTCCAATTCTGGGGCCCCTTTGAGAAAACTAGAGCTGGTGAAATATAAGTAAGAATCTATATATTTTTACTCCTAGTTTGGGATTTTTCCTGCAGTTGGACACCTCCAAGTAATAATCATTCAATAAGCATTTGCTATCAGTTTCTGTGTGCCAGTCTCCTAAGTTGTCTTAGGATAATCAAAATAAGTATAACCTTCTATCGATTCTTAAATATTCAGCATTCCAACAAAGAGAAAACAAGCTCTCTCCTCTACCTTCCCAAGGACATATGTCTTCCATCTTGGCAGTCCAGGTTTTGACCCCTGAGTTGGCTTTGGTTACCAGAGCCTTCATGAACCCATCTGTCGGGGTGTTGATTCACTGAGTCATAAAGAGGAATGTCTCCCACTGAAACGCCGCACTAGAGTAGCGAGACTTCCAGTTAAGCCGGCGGGTGACCTGGCTGCCCCGGAGCAGAGAAGGCGGGAGTTATGGGGGTGAAGGGCGCTCGACGCAGACGGTCACCCCATGATGACCTCACCTGCCAAACCAGTGACTCACCTCCCAATTCACTCCCCTACCAGCCAAATCTTGCTCACTTGGAATACCTGAGGGGAATACCAGACTCCTGCGTTTAGTGAAAACACACGATTGTGAGCTATTTTTAAAGGCATGACGTTTTCTTACTTTAAATGGAGGTTGCGACCCAGGCAAAGCCAAGACATGGGTCTTGGGTAAGTTTGCTCCAGCTTTAATAAACACGTAAGAATCTCCTTTGACGAGAAAGAGCTGGATAAAAATGTGGATTGACATGTGGTTTACTTCTTTTCCTATAAATCGTTTCATTGTGATAAGTTATACATAAAACACCAAATTTACTGTTTTTGTTTTTTTTTTTAATTGGAGTCTCACTCGGTCGCCCAGACTGGAGTGCAGTGGCCGCTCCCAGCCACCGCAGCCTCGACCTGCTGGACTCCGG